>NC_056725.1:1815259969-1815419969 GCF_019279795.1 Protopterus annectens | reverse complement strand
AGGTCAAGGAAGATGACTTATAATGGCATTGAATGAAAGGCAAAGATCATCCCACAAGAGACTACTGTATAAAGGGTATCTTTCGTTGTAGATCAGGCACTTCACACCAGCAATCTTCTTAGTTGGCATCCTTTGGGGCCTTTCCAGTTTAATACATCTACAAAGATACACCCCGAAAGGTGGCATTGTGTGCAGTAATTGATCTAATTAAAGTATACAGCAAGGTCAAAAAGGTTTGATATTTGTGCATGGAAGTGTTGTGTATATAGGCATTTATACCCCAAAAAAGCATCAGCGAATTTTCCTCAGGTAGATGGCAGATGCTGGAAGTGTGATGGGAAATAGAGGGATAATTGGAAGTGTGTTTCCCAGGAATCTAAAGAGTTGAAGTCTTTTAAAAATTCTCTACAGGATACTTTGTAAGAAATATTAGGGGAACAAATTATTTTAACTAAGGAAATTAATATTTTGAGTTTTAATTTAGAAAATGAATTGCCTAGACACAGTAAAGCCTGACTAAATTTAATGCTACTGGCTGCCAAAAAGCAATTGGTATAAAATGGAAATCAACATCTAAACTAACCATAATTGAAGTATTAAATGCTGTAAAGGAGATGCAAGAATTGTAGGAATAGGGATAATAACTTATGACCTGAGCTGTGTGCCGTTACCTATCTCTTGTGCTAAATGTGTGGATCTTTGGACTACTGCTGCTACATGATGCTCAAAAGAGAGGGAATTATCGACCCTGGTTCCAAGATCACTGACTACATTATCAGTTTTCCTTATGGTCCCTACTTATACTGTACATTAAGCAAGAGAGTTTTTATTTTATGTATTTATTTTTTACCAACTCTGACAGCACAGCACTTATTTGCACATATCAGCCCTTTTCATGGCCACCAGTTGTCGTAGCTCTCAACCAATCCTGGACAATCAAGGACACTTTTAAAATGTTAGTACTATTAGCTTGCGACACTGACAGAGCAAGTGAAGGTGAATTAATATACATTTTTGAACTGAAAGTAATAACTGTAATTGTCTTTACTTGTTAAGAATAATTCATCACCTTTTCTCCAAAGGTCACCAATTTTAGGAGGGATTAAGAGGGACACACCTAAAAGTGAGTCAAAATCAGGGACGTCCCTGGTAATCAGGGATAGTTGAGACGTATCCCAGTTGTTTATATGGTTTAGTTCATGTGGAATTTAATGTGACTTCAGGGGAGATTTCACAACACCCATTTGACAGCGACCAGAGTTCTTCGTTTCCTTTTTTGAAACTTGGGAAAGTTGATGTCAAAAAGAAAGTAGCCTTGTACTGAACCTTGGGGTGCATCCCCATGTACCTTAACACTTTACTAGGAAGCATATGTCACTGCAGCTGTGTAGGCTGTGTGTTTCAGCAGTTAGACAGCCATGTCACCAAGCATGGATCTGCTTTTAAGGCAGTTGACTTATTTATGAAGACAGCTTGAATAACTGGAATTTTCTGCATCTCCAGTTGACAGTCAGATTGATATGGGTCTAGCCTGATAAGGTTTTTCATGTCATAGTTTATGATGCATTCAGTGACTTTGCAAATCAGTTTAGTTAGGATAATGGATCTGTATTTTCCCTGGTCCATGTTAGGCTGCCTAATCTAGACACATCACCACTGTAGTTCCCCACACTTCAGGGGGCAAATCCTGTAACCATGTTCAAGTTCAACAGTTACAGGAAATTCTCATCATGGCCATGCTTGGTGCCATTTGTTAGGCATACAGTTGCGTTATCATGCTGCATGGAAGTAGTTACTTGGTTTAAGACGCATCCTGTGAATGTTTTTCTTTGTGCTGTTATGAAGTGTAAAGGAGTTTTAAAATGAATGCAAGTAAGATAATTTCATATTATGTATGTGGTGTGTGGTCATCCCACTTTGGTTGACATTGCATGTGGTTGGCAGTTGTATGATAAAGGAAGATAAGGGGAGATTGTGCAATCATGGAGTTAGTGTATGTAAATAAAAAAATTATATATATGTATGGGGTTGACATCCTTGGGGAGACTCTATGATTGCTCCCAGTTTGCAATCATCAGCAAACTTGGTGAGTCAAAGGCTGTCTCCTTTGGCCTGGACTTCTGACAAGTAGATGCCAAACAGTAAGGGGCCCAGCACAGACCCTGTGCTACTCCATCGGTGATGGGTCTACTGGTGAAGGTGGAGTCACCAGTTTTGACAGTATATCTTCTGTCAGTGAGTCAATTGGCTACCCATCTAGTAAAGTTAGGGTTAACCTCTATCTGGGAAAGTTTCTCAGTGATGCCAGAGTGGGGAATTGTGTTGAAACTGCTCTCTACACAGACTGGCAAATGTCAAGGAACTGTGAACATTGGACAGTTATGGAAATCGTTTCCTATGGAGGATTTTAAACTGGAAAGGTTAGCTTATAAAGAGGGCATTGGTAACCACATTTGTGCAATGTGCAAATGTGAGGCTTTTATGTCAGCAGGATGAAAGACTTTTACACAGTTAAGCCCTCCAGCCAATCAGATAAACACACAATAAGCCTTCCACTAGCAGTTCCAAACACAGATTGGTTGAATCACCTCTTTGCTCCCACCCAAGTAGAAAAAAATCCTCTTAATGTCAAACAGTGATTTTGAGCTCAAGTGCGGTAACAGATGCTTTACAACAAAAGGCAGAACTCCTGTACTATTAGCCTAGGAATCCTTTGAAATAAGTTCATTAACTCTGAGAAATTTTCACATACAGAACAAAAGTGTGCAAATGTAGGAGAACATCTGCAAACATAGAAAAACTTTGCAAAATGCATAAATGTTTTGCCAACTCAGAACAGCTTTTGCAGTATCGGAGGAGGTTAGGAAATATCAGAATACTGTTTTAAAAAAAAGCTTAGAGCAGTACAATAACAAACAGGTGGCATTTCTTTACAAAAGTGCAGGCTGAAAACATAGTGATATATTTTATCTCTGCCATCCAGACTACTTATCCAGTAAAAAGAATAGTTAAATGTTGCTGTTGAATGAGGTTGCAGTCAAGGTGCTGCAAAGATCCTCTCATCAATCAGATTTTTTCTCTATTCATCCTAAGATAACCTGTATATGTTCTAATTTGTGTGCATGAGTGTGTGTGCATATTATTACTTTTTTGCCTTCCCTTCAATGTGAAAACAGCACTGTGCATAACCCATGCATGTTATAGGTTGTTTGCTCTGTCCTTTCTGTACATTCACTGCTGAACCCTAATTTTTTTTGCCACGAGTTGGGAATGTTGTGCATGCACCTTTTGGTTTAGTGTGAGTGTTAGTGTGTGTGAATGAAAATGCTATTTGAGTTAGCTTATTCTGGAGGACCAGAATCGTCACATTAACTACATGCTAATTCATATCCGAAATGGCACAGTTGTGAAGTAGTCAACATTACCACCTTGCATTACTTATGTCCCCAGTTCAGTTCTAAGCAGTGGCACTTTTTCTTAATTTGTACAATATGCATGTGAATTTCAGTACTGCCATTTTGTCCCACATTCAGTGACATAATGTGAGGTGAAATGCTCTTGGTGAATTGTGTGTCCACGTGCCTGGCAGTTCATTGGGACCCTGGTCAGGATAAGCTCCAATTCTACTATGCCTCTGCAGTGAGGCTAAGTGGGTTATTGAGGAAGTAATGAATGAAATTTGGAAGTGTGGCATGTCTGACCACTTATCATAGTTTAATAGCTGGTAGGCTAGTGGCCCTAGAGCCTTTACAAGCTTAGCTATGTTAATACCAAGTATTCCCATTTGTTCTTTTTGGGTAGTTTGCAGAATTAATTTTTGAATAGAGTAGGTCTGTGATCAACACCGGCTACCCCTGTCCGTGAGGGACATGGGTGCCACCCCAGGGGTGAATTTGTGGTCTCCCATCCTATTTTCTAGGTTGCATTTGAGTAGGGCGAGTGAGGAGCTCCGTTTTACGTGAATAGGAAGTCTATTCCAGGGAAGCGGCAGTCACTGGGAGACATATCTGCCTCTCCAGCATGTTCTGTTAATGTCAGAAGCTAGGTCGAGAGCCCCTAGAACTGAGAAAATTACATAACGGTGAATTTTGATCCAGACAAATTGAAAGACAGTGATGCATAACGGAATGGTGATAACACTGCACAGAGCAGCATCATAAATGAACTTCTGACATGCAGTGCAATGTATGAAAAGTGTCACTCCTGGGAATCTCACTGTTTGAAATGGTTAAAAAAGCAAGTAGAGGAGTCAGTCAGAGAGCATGTTCTGAAGAAAATATTACATTTAGCTTTCATTATTTGACTGTGGTGAGATGAGAGGTACGTGATATAGCTCAAATAAAGTGGCAGTTCTTTGGATCACAGCATGTAGGACTAATAGCTAAAGTAATGAAACAGGCTGCAGCTAGACTTGGAAATGCAGAACTCGGCACTAAAAAATAGGTCAAGTGAAAGCAATAGGAACAAATATATATAATGCTCCTCTGGAGAAAGGTATTACCAGACACATTGTAAAATGATGTTGTAGTTTGTCTTTTCGGCTTTTCCCGGTTAGGGGTTGCCACAGCAGAACTCCAGTCTGCTAATGATTGGCAGTAGATTTTTATGGTGCCGAGTTGCCAGCCCGACGCCCAGCCTTCAGCGAAGGCACGCCCATTCACGCATGTCTTTCGGAGGCCATTCGACCGTGGGGAGGACATGCAGACTCCACACAAAAGGCACTCCAGCCGAGAATCGAACAGAAGAACCTCTTGCTGTGAGGCAACAACGCTACCGCTGTACCATCGCGGTTACACATTGTAAAATGATGATATACTCATTTTGAATGAGAAAAACTGCCCAGATTGTCACTTTCTGTATTTTAACAATGAACAAATCCAGCATTGTAGCAAGATGCAATGCCTGTACTATGAAATGCATTTGATATGGATTCCAAAATAGACACTAAATAACATGAAATGCAAGGAATAGAGAACTCCATGTACTAATGTTTGTGAGTTGAATCACACATGCTTTCTGCAGAAATAGCAGCAAGTTATCCAGTCCATGAAATACTATGGTTTGGCGAAGACAAAAATGACTGACTAAACTAATTAACAGATCAAAAAAGACAATAACATTGTTTACAGAAACTAGAAGGCAGGTCGTTAAAAACATTTCGAAGATACAAGATACCTTTCTTTGAGTAACAAGCCAGAAGCTAACATAATGAATGGCTCAACCTAAGCGGTATTGTGAATAGATCAGGAAAAAAGGAAGGACTGTGATTAAAAGGCTGAAACTTTAGACAACCCTCTCTGACCCTACACAGAAAAGCCTCTAGCATGCTCAGAATTAAACACTGCTTAAGGTAAACATTGCAGAATGTAAACAAAGAAATGCTGGGTTTGTCCCTTTAAGTTTGAAGCCAGGAAAGTTTTCAACTGTTTTTCAAGGGCTTTGTGTTGGAAACGTACCTTGAAGGATGTGCAGTACTAGGTCCCGCCCACCACCCAACAATCGTTGAAAGTAAAGTAATATTCATACCAATGGTGGCGTGAATATTCATGGTCTATTCATAGTTTGCCCTTTTCCTCAAGGTAGTGTGATCTCTGAGTCGGTATATTTAATTTGTCGGGGGGGGGGGGGCTTGCCCCCCTGCAAAAATGAAGGGGAAAAAATACTTGCAGTCTATTCCATATCATGACGTGCCCGTTTCACTTGTCAATCACTGAGGCTAACCCCAACTTCTCCACAGACCGGCCTGTGAGATACTTTTCTAAAACAATACCGTTTTTAAGAGCCTCTTAAGCTTATTTATAATAGATAATCTAGTCATTGAAGTACTGAATCATAACAATGCTCCATATGGTATAATTTGGTAGACCTTTGCCTTCATGGTAACTAGCATGCAGTGGGTTAATATGCCCCATAATAATGCATTTAGTCTGTGTAACGCATTGTTAAGTTTCTCCATTTGATATGCTATTTTTGATCGCTCACACGTGACATTTTTTTTTGTTTTGTTTTTTACTACACTGAAACTGGTGGGCACTCTCTTGATGCTTAAATCTGTCATGACGGCTACCATGAGTACAAACTGAACCAAAGCTAAACAAAACTCACTCACCATATTTGGCTAGGAATCTGGCCAGAATCCACACGTAAATTCAACCTACTCATAGACAACACTAGGAAAATGATTAATCCGCGACTATTATAGTCCAAAAAAATCTCACCCTTTTTTTTCCATACACTCCAGAATAGCTTTAGGCAACATCGTTCTGCTAGCCCAAGTAGAGCATGGACTTCCAGTGGTAATGTTCACATCAGAAAGAAACTCCACTGATTCAGACAATCGCTGACAGAATCTGCAGGTTCATCACACACAGTCCTTAAGCATTAAGAGGTCTGAAAGGAGAAATGATAAATCAATTAACAAAGGAGAGTAGTACTGCTGGAATTGATTCATCCCCTAGTCTTGGTGAGTACCTTCATGAGGTGGACCTTATTTTTCACAAATTCTCAGCATGACGACATTGATATGTAGACTATATTTTATATAGCATATGTCGTTGACAGAAGTAGGTTAAAAAATAAAAAAAAGTTAGCTGGGTGCACAAGTCCCAGGATAAAAAAATGCTCAATTGTGGTAGGCATGCTGGTACCAGGACTGGAAGAAATGACAGGGGGCTAGGCTCCGTGGGAAGATGGCCCCCCCTGTTGTAGAAAGAGGTAGTAGTCCACAAAAACACAAAAACTGATAGGCCAAAAAATAGCCATAATGATGATAGAGTGGACTATTGAGAATAAGATTGTTACTGTTATGCAGTCATTATTCATCATCATCTTCCATCCTCCTCCTCATCATCATAGTCATCATCAACCATCCCCCCTTTTCCCATTTTTGTACATGGGTTCGGGGAATTGTGTTAACTGTTACCATCTCTCTGGATTCAGTGCCACATTCCTGCCTTCTTTGACACTCTTGCCTGACCGTTGCAGATCTTCTTTCACACAATCCCATCCACCTCTTTGCTGGATGTCCCCATTTCCTCTTACCTTCCTCTTGTCTGTCCCAAATCTTCACCAGATTGCCTTCTGCTTTTCTGCACACGTGACCAAACCACAGTAATCTGTTCTCTTTGATCTTTTCTGCAATTGGAGCTACTTTGGCTTCTGCTCTTATCTCCTCATTTCTTCGTCTGTCCCACAGAGTGCATCCTACCACCCTTCTCAGGCACTTCATTTCCATCAGCTCTAGCTTCTTCATCTGTTCTGCCTTTACTGCCCAGGTTTCTGTACCATACAGCAGTACTGGTCGCACCAGTGTCTTGTACACCTTACTTTTCAGCATATTTGGCAGTCTTCTGTCATAGACTATACCTGTACTCTGTGCCAGTTGGCTGTAGCCCCTCTGATTCTAGCTTTGACCTCTTCATTCAGACTTCTCCTCAACCACCCCTCCCATTTACTTGAAGCTGTTTACCTGTTCCACTGTCTTTCCTTCTATCTCAGTTCTCAGCTTCTTCTGATTTCTCCAGTTTGCTGCTATTACCACTGTCTTATCTGTGCTTAGTTTCATCCCATGCGCCTTCAGTTTTGCATTCCATTACTCTATACTTTGCTGGAGTTCTTGCTCAGAGTTTGCCTGTAATGGCAACAGATAACTTTGGACAAATGGGTGCAGGAAATAATTTCCAGAGGTTACAAAATTCCACTTTCCATAACCCCAAAAATCAAAAAAGGCTTCCGGATGTTCCTCCCAGTCACATTGGAAGCAGCATTAGCAGAAATTCAAAAGCTGCTCAACAAAAAGAGTCATCCAAAAAGTTCCACTAGACCAAACAGGATCTGGGTTCTACTTAATGTTCTTTTTAGTACAGAAAAAAAAAAAAACAGGACTGGAGACCCATTCTGGATCTCAGCCAGTTGGAGGAAGAAGATTGGATGTGTCCTGTAGACCTCCAGTACATGTATTTCCAAATAAAGATGGACAAATGCTCAAGGAGGTTCCTGCGCTTCCAGCTGGGAGCCTGTCATTTCCAATTCAGGGTGCTGCCCTTTGGTATTGCCTCAGCTCCCAGGGTGTTCACCAAATGCATGGCATGGCAGTGGTAGCAGCTCATCTCAGCCTGTAAGGTTTTCAAGTATTTTCGTACCTCAACGACTGGCTCCTCATTGCTACCACCAGGCATCGGATAGAATGGGGTTAGAGACTGCACTCTACATTTTTTTGCATCTCTGGGCATTACTGTAGATCACGAAAAGTTGAATCTACATCCATCACAACATCTAGAATTCATAGGAGATATGTTAGACACAATTGCAGGAATTTTCTCTGCCAAGGGAAAGGCTGCAAAGTATCGGATCCCAGGTCAGCCACATCATTCGGTACAAAACCACTCCAGCCAGACTAGTCCTTCAAGCATTAGGCTCTATGGCAGCCTCGAGTACCCTAGTCCCCTTGGCGAGATATCACATGCGAATTTTACAGTGGCTACTAGCTTCCCACTGGTCCCTGGAAGATTAACCAATCCCTGCAAGCAGGATCTGGAGTGGTGGCTACACTCTGACATTCTCATGGGCCGATCATTTATCCTTCCTCAACCCCAAGCCATAGTGACCACAGATGCCTCCCAGATAGGGTGGGGGGACGTTATCTGAGAAGGACAGTCCAAGGCACGTGGTCGCAACAGGAGGCCAACTTACACAGCAGTATTCTAGAGATGAGGGCAGTGCTATTAGCATTGGAAGCATTTCAAGATACCCTCCCTCTAGTGACAGTAGCAGTTCAAACGGGCAACATGTTGGCAGTCTGGTATATCAGTAAACAAGGAGGAACCATATCTTATGCTTTGTGTCAAGAAGCCCTCAGATGTGGGCAATGGGCGATTTTCTTCCATCCACTTTCTAGTGGCAATGGAAATTCCGGGGAGTTCCAATGTGATTGCGGACAGGTTGAGCAGATGCAATCTTATGCCTCACAAGAGGACTCTCAGTCCTATGGTGATAGAAAGTATCATCCATCAGTGGGGCCAACCTTGCTGCTATCTGTTTGTGTTCTGCCTGAACAGCAGGTGGAGCAGTTACTTTGCCTTGATCCCCTCTCCCGGGCAAGTCACCGAGAGATGCTCTTCACCATGCGTGGCCCCCGGTCTCCTGTATGCCTTTCCCCTGATATCCCAATTTCTAACAAACCCAAGAGGTCGAAGAACACAGTAATCCTCATTGCCCCATTCTGGCTTCAGCAGATTTGGTTTCCCTTCATTTGGCCTCATCTACTTCGGAAATCTTGGATTCCGGACCCAGCTCCAGATTTAGTATCTCACCCAGAAGGAATGGTTCATCCAAGCTCACTGCATGGCCTCTCCAATTTCCATGATTGCCAGGCGTTGCCTCCTTTCCCTCCCTTATCCGCCAAATCATTGTGGCCCATCACAAGGCTTTTACTAAGAAACTGTATCTGAGTAAGTGGGAAACGTATGCTAGATGGGCTCTTGCCAGTGTTCTAGATCCTTATACAGTCCCACTACATAAGGTATTAGATTTTTTAGCTGGCCTTTATCAAACTGGCTCTTCTGCCTCTGCCATTAGAGTCCATCTGGCTGCCATATCAAATTTCCATACTGGTTTCAGTGGTTCATCACTTATGTCACATAACCTCTGCAAGGCCTTTTTGAAGGGCATCCTTATGTTAAGGCCTCCTTTCAAAGAGCCCCTAGTTCCCTGGGATTTGCCAACCATTCTACAGGCTCTAACACTTCCCCCTTTTGAGCCATCAGCTATATGTGACTTAAAATTTCTGACTCGGAAAACTTTAATTTTAGTAGCGATCACCTCTGAGAGAAGAGTTTCCAGAATTCAAGCCTTATCCTGTAAACCTCCCAACATAATTGTTCACAAACAGGGTTTCCATCAGGACTAATCCCTCATTTTTGACAGAAATAGTTTCAGAAGTCGGTGTCAACCAAACATTGCAACTGGCCGGTCTTCTTTCCTAATTTCTCCAATAAAGGGGAATATTTTCTACATTTATTAGACGTATATAGACTACATTTTATCTTCATAGAACCAAGGATTTCAGAAAATCTGACCAGCTGTTTGTTGCCTTTTCTTCATTTTCCTTGAGTAATCCGTTACCAGTTTTATCTTAGCAAAAACCTTTATATACAGCTCAAAAGGGCTTCACCTTCCACCATCCAGTGAAGGCGCACTCAACTAGAGCTGTAGCAACTTCAACAGTTTTTCATGCAAGAGCTTCTTTGGATGACATTTGTGCAGCAGCCACATGGTCTTCTCCTCAAACCTTTATTACTTATTAAAAATTGGATCCGGCGTCTAGAGAACGTGCATCTTTTGGTTTGATGGTGCTCAGGAATATTCTTCCATGAGACCTCCCAGGATTCAGGTAGCTAGGGACTCTGTCCCACTGTCAAGGATAACGTACCGACTGACATCAGATTAAGAAGTTGTGTCTTACCATAAAGTTCTATCTTTGTCTGTCTTTGCTAATCCTTGACATTTCTCCCCTCCTTCCCCTGGCCTGAGACACTTAGTGGACTGAATATTCCCAAGACTGCCTTCGTATTACGAACACAGATCTGGTCTCTTTCTCTCTCTCCTCATATATATATATATATATATATATATATATATATATATATATATATATATAAAATATATTTTTTGGTTTTGATTTTGTCACTGTAATACAAACTCGATCTGAGGTAATTAGAGAGGAGCATTATGGGTAGATCCTAGCTCAAGAGTTTGGAAGACGCAAGCTGAAGGAAGCAGCTGAGTTGGTTCCGAGGCTCGGAACGGAGTCCCACTGTCAAAGATTAGAGAAGATCGACAACACAGATGGAACTTTATGGTAAGACATAATTTCTTTTATCACAGCATGATGGAACAACAAGTCTCCCAAGTAAGGAGAAACAGGAGGAGCAGGAGACATCAAGAAGAAATATGGACATGGGAAAAAAGAGATTTTAATATGGTGCAATGAGCAAGCAAAACTAATGTGTACAAAAAGAGCAGCACCACAGATATTTGAAGAGAAATGTAGGCAAGGGCATCTGGGTATGGAAAATTTTACAATACAAAAAATAAGAAAACAAAGAAGAAAAGTAGAAAAAAGGATTAGTAATGTAGAAGTTAAAAGAAATAGAAACTGAGGTTATGGGTTACCTGCAAAGTGAAGGATTTAGTGTAGAAAATCTTACTCTGTTGGAAGCACCACAGCTGAATAGAGTAGATTATCCCCAAATTAAGGAGAAAACAGTGGAGCAGGAAACATCTGATCAGTTGCCACATGAAGATACTTTGGAGCCTTCCATAAGAAACCAGTGCAGAAGTTCAGTTGGGGTTGCACAGCAAGGGGCAGGTACAGGAAACTGGCAACTCTGATTCAGTCAATGTTGTGGAATGATAGACCAGTGAGTTGCATATGAAAGAACAATAGATGACACAGGAATAAACTGAAGGGAATGTGGCACAGGAAGATGATCTGGAACTTTCTGTAGAATGCATGCAGGAAGTGAACAAACAGTGTGCCCTTAGTTTAGAAGAAAATGATCTAAGAAAAGAGTTTCTTGATTTTTAATAGAGAAATTAGCGATGGACAGACATATTAAGATCATTGAAAGAAACACTCAGAAAAACAGTAAGTAAACCCCCAAAAGTTAGAAGTTTGATAAAACAAATTAATACAGTAATTAGGACTGTGTATAGAAATTCATGCAATGTAACAGAAGTAAATGGGATATATTACTTTGCAGCTAAATTAATGACAGATAAAGTCTTACCACAGGGCAGTAAGGGAAAGGAAGGGGTTGAAATCAAATGCAGTCATAGGGAAAGGAAGGGGAGAAATCAAATGCCGTCATGGAAGTATCAAATAGAGAAAACTAAAGAAATTAAGACAAGAAGTGTCATGGTTTAGAAGAGTACAGAAGAGGGAACAGATCAACAAAAATACTTGGAAAGTCAGGCATGAAAAAAGCAATGTGCAGTATCAGAACATATCATGGTCTACATGCACAGTCACAATTAATTAACTAAAAATGTCAGCATAGGCAGAAAAACTTAGAAGATATGCAGATAAATATAAAGGAAAAATACAAAATAAGCAATTTATTGAGGACCCAAAAACGTTTTGTAGAGAATTCAGAAACAAGGCAAAAGGAATTGAAACACCACCAAAAAAAGAACTAGATACATTTTGGAGAAATATCTGTGAAGATTGTGTGCAACATAACAAAGATGTTGAATGGATAGAAGAAGTAAAAGAAAAGTTCAAATGTACAGGATATGAAATGAAGTAATGATCAGAGAAATTAAAACAAAACAAAGTTAAGAAAAGCTCCTAACTGGAAAACCCCTAATCCCAGATCCACTGCCTAACTTCTGGCTAAAAGTATTAACATCTTTACATGCAGATTTATCCATGAGTAAGAACTGTTTATATGCACACCCCAAACAGACAATAACCTGGTTTAACAACAGGAAAAACAATACCCCACTTAACAGCGAACCTACAAGCTACTCTAAAAACTATAGACCAATAACTTGCTTTCCAACGACATATAAACTGTACACTGGAATTGATACCGACAGTGTTTGTAGTCCTTTCGAAGAAAAACAAATCGTGGCAGTAGAAAAAAGGGTAACAAAAGACACATGGAACAAAGGATCATTGTTAAAGTCATAATGGAAAACTGTAAGTAGGAGAAGAATACAAGTATGGCATGGATAGACTACAAAAAAGGCATTTGATAGTATCCCATATTCATGGATGAGTGCTTTTAAAAATGTATAAGATACACCCTAAACTGATTACATTACAGTGACAAACCACTTTGCAGTTTAGCCATGATAAGGGACAAATCATTATTTCAGGGGTACAAATTCAAAGGGGGATAGGTACTTTTCTGTTATCTGGGCAACATTTTAAAAGCGGTAGCTAGTGGTGGAAATCATCATACAGCTGCTTATTTTGTGTGTTTAGACTTGTGTATTGTAAGCTAAATCATCGTAGGGAATAAATTGGGAAAATTGTGTCTTTTTAGTTTGTAAAATTAAAGAAACAATACTGTACAATATATAACGCTTTTGTACACATTTAAAAAAAAAAGGCTTCAGGGATAACAGCTGTGTGAGAATTCCAACTGCCAGCTACCACTTTTAAAGTCTCCTTTACATTACAGACAGATGAAATAAAAACCACAGAAGTAAGTACATTTGAATAAATAAAAAAAACACAAGAAAGATATCCTGTTCCATCACCATCAAGATATCCTGTTCCATCATCATCAGGGTCTGCAATGTTCAGTAACTTCCACATATAAAAACATACAGAATGGAGCAAATCTAATCATCCACTTCAATACAGCAGCATCGCTAGACAGTAAACAGGTGACGATGTAATGGCTTTGTACGCTACAACCTTTTCACAACACTCTAACCCAAATCTGCAACACTGTATTAACTCAGATTACATGTAATAATAGCCTGGTCAACTCTGTCCATGCTAATTATCGCAGGTGCTACTTAAATGGTCCATGCTGAGCATTTCCACAAAAGTAAACAGACATAAACAATACGGTTATTTATTCAGTTTAAGTAGCTTCCAATGCGCATGTCATTTGCTGTTGAATCAACACAACAGTAAAATGCAGCTCACCAGTCCAGAGAAGATAATCCTGAAATGTGAAACCCAAAGCCACAGAGTAACATGTGATGCTATGAACCCCACCACTGTCCCTTCCCGCCTCTGTAGTCAAAATATATAGTAGGTCCATCAGTTTTCTGACTGGGGAGGACTATAGCACTGTGCTCTGATACAGATGAGTCGCTAAGAAAGAAAACCGCTTTTTCACAACCTTTACTTACCTTCAACCCTGGAACACATTTCAGCTATGGTTTTCATAACCACCAGCATCTCTCAGTGCGCCTGAGTGGAAGAAGCCACCTGTAACTGCAACATCACGCTAAGCTTTGCTCACTCTTTCTGATCGAAGCAATCACATCTCTCACCTCTCTCAACCATTGTCAACCAGTCATACGATCCCAGCAGGTTGTTGGCTTATGGCCTTTTCTTAAAAAATGATTTAGCTTACAGTAGACAAGTCTAACGCATGAAATAAGCAGCTGTGCGATGATTTCCACCACCAGCTAAAGTGTTGCCCCCGTAATGGAAAAGTACCGGGGGTTATTCCATGGTGACTGTCACTGTTGCTTTTTTGTCTTGCCATTAACACATTAAGCTGTCTACTTAACAGATTAGGTCATAGCTACCATTTGACTCCTAGAAAAAAATGTAAAGACTTCTCGTCTTTTTGTGGATGATGTAAAACTATATAGCTCATCAGATGAGGAACTGAAAGCACAACTGCAAGAGGTCAAAACTTTTTCAGATGATATAAGAATGTCATTTGGTCTGGATAAATGTGCAAAAGCAACCTTTAAAGCAGGAAGGCTGCAGCACCAAGAAATCATCAGTATGGGCCAGGATTGTGATGTACAAGAAATTTGAGCAAGAGGGAGTGTATAAATATTTGGGAATTGATGAAGGGTCAACAATAACACATGAACAAATGCAAATAAAACTTAAGTAATATTTTAGACTAAAATTAATACTTACAGTTTTGGAATAATTGACTGGCCCCAAAATGTGTTAGAATGGTTGGATAGGAAAACAAGAATGATGCTTCATACTTACCAAATGATTTATAAAAAGTCAGTGTATACCAAAATGGTGTTCCCTGTTCTGAAGGAGGTATGGGCCTCCTCAAAACTGATGACATGTATAAATGTACAATTGTAGGACTGCATACATATCTGCTGACCTCACAAGACCCAAACATAGTGAAAGTTTTAAAACATGAGGAGAATAAATCTAACATGACTTCCCTGTGTAGTTTAGCAGAAGTATGTGGTTGTCATACGGGAAAGGAAATCAGTCCATTGAATATGTGAGAGAAACAGACAAATGTAGGTTTTGTAATATAAATTTGGAAGCCATTGCACATATGTTTGCTGGTTGTGATGTACTAATGGCAGAAGGACTGTATACTGAAAGGCATACTAATGTGGCAAGACTGTTGCATTCATTGGGGATTATGCAAATACTGTAATACTGAAGTAGCTGAAAACCTTTGGAAATGAGCTTCAAACATTGTAAAACATGTTGATGCTGCATGGGATCACCCGTTACCAACAATTCAAAAAATAGATGTAAGAAAGCCAGATGGAGTAGTCCAGTAAAGGCAGACAAAAGTAACCTTGATGGTTTCAGTTGCTACACCCATTGACTACAGTGTCTTGCATACAGAGAGGGACAAAGTCATAAAATACCAGGATTTAGGCACATTGTGGATGCTCTGAAGAGCACTTCTGGCTAACATCAAAAATTGAAACAGTACAAATTTCATGAACTTTAATTATGCTTTCACTTAGGAATGGAGTCCATTCCCGTCATGGTATTAGAAATCCAAAAGACTTTGAAATTAAAAAGAGAGAAGCCATAACACCACTGCATAACACTACAGGAGCCAAAATTGCTCATGGTCAAACTAATGTCTGACCTGTTTAGCTCTCATATTTTTCAAACTCTTACAGAGCTACATAGTTTGCTCTCTGGCAGCCAAACTAATAAGGGAACATTCTTCCTAAAACATCAAATTACAGTACTCAAATCATTCCTTCTTCTTACTAGGCCCTAATGTGTTGGAATTTTCCCTGCCAATGTCAAAGAAATTCCTTCTTGCTCAAAATTCTTCAGGATAATGCTTCATGTGAATGCCACCACTCTAAACACAAATTGGTCAGCAGAAATGATTATAAATATAAAATTTTGATTTGAGAGGTTTTGAGTATGAAAAGCAAGTTGTGTAGTTCCGTGTTTACATTTTATTAACATATTAAAACCGTAGAATTAAACTCCCAATTCCATTTGCCCCTTTGGTTCTTTTTCAAGTAGTTGTACTGCAACAGGCTAGTATCTTCAGGAGAACCAAATGTAAAATGTTGGCAACGGTAAACCAAATTCTTAAGTGCATGGTTGTGATACCTGTGAAATGTTTAAAGTAGTTTTCTGTTGTAACCGTATGTATCACAGCATTTGATCAGTCAAGTGCCACGATGTATTTTCCTGATTTTATATATCTGGGCTCTTTTTTTTATAAAAAGCATTATAAACATTTTATTAAAGCATGGCCCAAGTAAATTCCTACTGTGATGTTACCTTTGGGTAGTATGTGTTGCATCCGTAGATTTTAATGGGGCACCTTCTTGACTGCACAGTTGTGCACCCATTAAAGTATGTGGGTGCAGCACGTTTTTACTATGCTGACTCTACTAAGGTTAAAGTATGTATGGAAGGTTTTTTTTTTTTTTTTTTTTTTTTTTTTTTTTTAAACTCTTACAAGAACAGCAGTAGAATGTGTTCCCTGATTAGCAGAGGTGTTATTCAGCAGTTTATACATCACATACTGTGGTACAAAGGTTTAAAACCTTGAAGAAAACAAACTTTAAAACTGAAGCCAAAAGGTGATGGTAAGGAATGTAATGTGCTGAAGCTCAAACAGTATGAAGTACGAGTCATAATAGCTTTTATATTTTATTTACTAACATTTGTGACTAGATTCAAATTATGCATTTTCAACAGAAGCCCAGGGAGAAAAGTTCCAAGTTACTTAGAAATTTCTTACAATAGTCATAGCGAAACATGGTGTGAAAAATGTGTATGATGCATTTATTGTAGTATAGAAGTTGGAAAAAATTTTGAAAAAATTTTTGCAAAGTTCAGTATTGGAGCAAGATTTGGTACATAATTCTGAAACATATACAGATACTTAGATGACAGTAGAAGTGACGTTTACAGTCAGTGAAAGGGTTGTTATAGCAGCATTGCTTGTGAGAATAATATATGCATCCGGTATGGAAAAAAGTAAATATCTTGCTTATTAACTATGACAAGAGATAAAGACAGATAAGTAAGCAGATATACTTGATGATCAAGTAGTTATAGTATTTTAGAATAAGGAGAAGGCTGGGTTTTAGGATAGGTTCAGAGAGGAGAACACAAAAATCTAAGCTTGCTAGGGACGGTGAGAAGTGAAAGTCCGATCTAGCAGGGCAAGATAGAACTAGCTAAGTGAAAGTCTTGAAGAGCTGGTTGATATCAGGGAGATGAAGAAAGATTAGACGAGGTGGTAGGGGGAAAGTAAATGAAGTGTGGGGAAAGTAAATGAGGTGTGGATGTATAATGTTAAAGGGAAGGTGAGATTAAGATAGAGAATAAGTAAAAAGATATATATATATATATATATATATATATATATATATATATATATATTGTTTCTTTCGGCTTTTCCCGGTTAGGGGTCGCCACAGCGGAACTCCGGTCAGCTAATGATTGGTAGTTGATTTTTATGTGCCGTGTTACCAGCCCATGATTGGTAGTTGATTTTTACGTGCCGTGTTACCAGCCCTGATGCACAACCTTCAACGAAGGTACTCCCATTCCCACATGTCTCCACGCAGAAGACACTCTAGCTGAGAATCGAACCGGACAGCGTCTTACTGTGAGGTGACAACGCTACCGCAGCACCAGCACCGCGGGATATATATATATATATATATATATATATATATATATATATATATATGTATATATATATATATATATATATATATATATATATATAAAATAAACGTATATGAACATTATTTGACTGATTTGTAGATGTTGGTAAAAAAGAGAATTTAACTTGGTTTGGTGAGATACAAGGAGGAGAAAGCAAATTTTTATGTTAAGGGAAGAAGAAAAGGGGAAAATAATGGAAATATGACGTTGTAGCCTTGTTTACAGCAAGTGCAGATCCATACTTTACTTGGGAATTATTTTAAAGAATGTTTGAAGGCAAGATGAGGTTAAGTCTTAGTAGGGAGGTTCTGCCAGGCTTTTACTACAGAAAATGAATAGAGGCTTTTACTAGCTGAATCTTTTGGTTTATGCAGTGTAAGAAATTGTTTCCAGATTGTAGGGATCTAATGGGATTATAGTTTTTGATAAGAAAGAGTAAGGCGGGCAGTAGGTTTGTAAACTGTTCTGAGCAGTTATAAGCTGTAAATAGGTTAGTTGTGGTAGCTCGAGCCAGTGAATGAAATGTAGGTGAATACAATGATGGATGAGATGTGGAGTACTGGTAACAAATTTAGCTGTTCGCTATTTTGCTGTAACAAGATTCAAGTTTGGACTTGGAAATGAGCCTTGGAGGTTGGTGAGAATAGGAATGAAGGTAATAGGTATAGGCTAATATAAATTTGGTCTGTTTGTTTAGGTATGCCGTACAGGAACAAAGCTTATCTAATTTTTGGTGTTTTTTTTTAAATGCTGTCCTGAATGTGGAGATCAGATTTTAAATTGTCACTAGTTATAACGCCAAGAAGTTTGGTAGATGGGACAATTTTTATTGTATTGTTATCAGATTGGATTTTAAAGTTTTGATTTGTCTGTATAACAAGATTTATGTATTAATAGAAAGTGTTTAATTTTTTAGGCTTAAGTAACAGTTGAGCATAATTTATCCATGCTTCCGGGGAGGAGAAAACTTGGGTTATTTGTTGTAAGTGGGACAGGTTATGTGAGGAGTAGATGATGGTGGAATCAGCTGCAGATTTGAATTAAAGAGCTATTACAAGATTCTACAGAAAGGTCATTTTATGAAAATGTTGAAAAGTAGTGATACTACAATTTTTTCTTGAAATATTTGTATCAGTAAAATTGTGCCTGACTAAAACAAGTCCCTGACAGAAAAATGACTTTTCAAGAGTATTCTGTCTGCAAGTGCAGTATGTTGTTAAGCTGAATCCTGATATTCTGTCTGCCATACATTATGCCCTAATGCATGTGCAAAGCATCCATGAGACAAAGAACTGAACAGCAGTTCAAAAACATGATGGAGTTGGGGGCCATATTTAATCAAGCTGAGCAAATGGACTGTTTAACAGCATGAGAATAGTAGTGAAACCAAATAAAATCCATGTATCTGACCACACATGACATGAATACGACCATAATGAGCAAATACTATTGTCATAAGACAGTTGAGAAAGTTGTAGAGATGATGTTGAGCATAAAATACTTCAGTATATTATGCCAGTTATGTTTTTTTTTTAGGGGAAGATGAATGAGGAGAAAGGCTTGCAGCTTTGTATGATTAACCCCGACCTTGTGACATTGGTTCCAGCATGTGCTGTTTGTGATCTCATTGGCCAAGACGTCTTCAAAGGAACCATTGCAAATGTTGTGGAGGGCCAGGACTTGGTAGTGAATTATATACCAGTGGATATAAAAAAGTGTGCACACTCCTGTTAAAATGCCAGGTTTTTGTGATATAAAAAAATGAGACCACAGTAAATCATTTCAAAACTTTTCCCACCTTTAGTGTGACCTATAACCTGTACAATTCAATTGAAAAAACAAATCTATTAGGGGAAAAATATAAAAAATAAAAAACATACAATAAGCCGGTTGTAAAAGTGTGCACACCCTTAAATTAATACTTTGTTGAAGCACATTTTGATTTAATTACAGCGTTCAGTCTTCTTGAGTTGGAGTCTTATCAATGTGGCACATCTTGACTTGGCAACATTTGCCCACTCTTCCTTGCAAAAGCATCACTTGTGCACAGCCCTCTTTCAGGTCACCCCACAGATTTTCTATTGGATTTAGGTCTGGGCCCTGACTGGGCCATTCCAAAACTTTAGTTTTCTTCTGGTGAAGTCATTCTTTTGTTGATTTGGATGTATGCTTGGGTCACTGTCGTGTTGAAAGGTGAAATTCCTCTTCATCTTCAGCTTTGTAGCAGACGCCTGAAGGTTCTTTACAACATCACTGTTGTCCCATATTTTTTCCACTTTTTGATTACTGTCTTCACTGTGTTCCATGGTATATGCAATGCTGTGGACATTTTTTGTACCCTTCTCCTGACTGATCCCTTTCAACAATGAGATCCCTTTGATGCTTTGTAAGCTTTCTGTGAACCATGGCTTTTGCTGTAGCAGTCAGCTGTGTAAATATCAGGAAAATCCTACTTGGACAGCTGAACTTTATTTGGGGTTAATCAGCGTCTCTTTAATTGATGGCAGAGATGGCAGGTGTGTACCCAAGAAGACTGAATGCAGTAATTAAATCATAAGTGATAGTTTAAGGGTATGCGCACTTATGCAACCAGCTTATTGTATGTTTTTTTATATTTTTTTGCTTAACAGATTTGTTTTTCAATTGTAGAGGTTACAGGTCACATTAAAGGTGAGAAAGGGTTTGAAATAATTTGTGTTCTCATAAACCTGGCATTTTAACAGGGGTGTGTACACTTTTTAAATCCACTGTAGATAACTTACTGGTAAAGGTTAAAACACAGATGGAATGTGAACTTAAGCTAACAAAGCTACTGGAGAGGCTGCAATGTAATAATCTGAAGGTGAACCCAAAGGTGTGCCAAGTTGGTATGAACTACATTAAGTACATGTGATGTATGCTTGTAGAGAAGAGCATTGAATATATCATAGTCCAGACCAAGCCAAGGCCTGGTATAGCTGGAACCTCTGAAAAAAGAACATCTTTGCCAAGGTTGTCAGGAATGGTTTAAAGTCTTTTTATACCTAATCTAATTGAAGCATCAGTGGTGGTGTGAAAATTGCTTGAAAAAAATGTTAAATGCTGGGAATGCTGCTGGGAATTCAAACGATGTTGATCACAGATGTTCCTACTTTGAAATATTACTGTATCAATATGCCTGTGGTCTTACAAGTGGATGATAGTCTATGTAGATCAGGGAAGTGTTCCTTCAGAAGGGACTCCTATAGCATATATATGTAGAGTGTTAAAAGATGTATAAATGCAGTTTGGTGGGCCATTTGTTTTAAAATTTTGATGAGTGTTTATATGGATGTCCTACGTTAGCAGAATCTATCCATAAGACACTTGAGAGCAGGCTCCAAAAAGCATTTTGGCAGTAACCAGCAAGACTAGAGCAAGTGCTGCAAATCCTTTAGAAATTTGGTACTTGATGGATAAATGTGGAAAACGATTGCACCTTGCTGATGCTGTCAGCCAGCCATACTTGAAAATAAGTAAGCAAAGACTTATTTAAATAGTCATCTCGGAGGTGACCCCAGATCTGTATTTGTCAATATCAGAAGAGCGATGGTGAAAATTGAGAATAGAATTGAAGCTAAAAATGTGGCATTTAACTAAAGCAATTCTAAAAGGATGGCTGAAGGGAAACAAACTCCCTTTGGCTGTATAGCTACACTTGCCCTCTGTAATGAGCTGTGTTATATTGATGGATGGAGTTTAAAGGCGGGAATGGTGGTTGTTCCACATCTGAGTAAACAGCTGGTGGGCAGGATGGGTGAATATCCTTCAACCATTGTCAAATGCAAAGAGCATGCAAGCGACCTTATGTTTTTGGCCTAAGATATCCACAAAGATATAATGGTCAAATCTTCTACTATATGTGACTTGCTGCAAAAGACTACATGTATGGAAGTTATTTCATGTGAGATACTAGACTATCCCTGGGCAAAACTGGAGTTTACTGTTCCAGCATCAAGATGCACCATACTTGATATGTGCTGATACTTCAGGGGTATTTTGAATAATCTCTAGGTTGATAGGGACTTTGTCCTCAACTGTGTTCAGTGACCCGAAAGGTAGATAGTATACCTGATACTGTTACTACTAGCAGTGACAAACACTTGGAGTTTCAGCATTTTGCCTTGGAGTGAGAATTCTGTCAACACAAGTCCAAAATAGCTACAAGTCCGTGTTTAGTTTGAGAGGGACGGTCATCCAGTAAAACAATGTCATGAAAGAAGTGTGTCCTTGATGGCAGAGATGGATGCCACTCTGCACTGTTCTAATGCTTTAGATTAATCATTTTACTGTGTGTGTGTGTGTGTGTGTGTGTGTGTGTGTGGCTAGCTCGCACCTGCTCATATTTTGAGGAGTCTCAGTGTAAGGTCTGTTCTCCCACCTCATCAAAGCTTCAGCTGTTGCAGCCATCTTGCTGCAAAGAATAATGGAAAAACACCCAAATAAAATAATTATGGGTAAGATTTCATGCAGAGAAGAAGCATATAATTTGAAGTGACATTCTTTCACTCTTCACTGACCAGAAGCACCCCTCCCCCAAACAACTGCTATTGAAATACAGCAGTTAACCTGTGACATAACAACATAATGATATCAGTTAAGTGTTCAAATATTTTAGTTAACAAAACAATGCACTCAGTTTTTTTGGGAGCATTTTTTCTTTGGCATTTTCTAAAAGTATATCTAAACACCATAGTTTTAAACATTATTTGCATGTTAAATACAAACAAAAATAAATAAAAATAAAAAAAAAAATATACTAAAGTAAACCATAGGATATAATTACTTCAGTGTATAGAAGGCTCGGAATGCTGATTTCTTAAAACTTACAACAAACATCTTCAAGTGGAATCTAATTAGTTCAAAGTTACAACAATACAACACAACACAAAGAATGTAATATATATAAGCTATACACATAGCTTTTCTACACTTAATGTGCAGTTCTTTGTGTCACTCTTTGGTTCACTTCGTTTTTTTTTTTTTGTAAATTATAGACATGGTGGTCTGTGTGCCACATAATTGTTTGCATGAGCATTTTCTATCAGTTCTGCTTTCTGTCTTCTTTCATCTCATGTAATTTCTGTGTATTTGTTGCATTGTTGTTAGGGATTGGTGCTGTAGCATTGTTAATTGTAGGTACCATCTTATATTTCTGTAGCATTGTTAATTGTAGGTGCCATTGTAGGTTTCTATCTCCTGGTTATCTCCTTTTTTCACAGCTCTTATCATGAAGTTCATAGATTTTCTCATTTTTTTTCATGTTCATATATTTTATTATGTTTGTATAACAGTCCAATGTTTGTAATGTTTGTAGCATTCCAGCATTTTATTTCCACTAATTGTAATTTACTTGAGATTTAAAGGCAGTTAGTCCCATACACGACCAAATATTTTCCCATGTACCTTTTCCTCCCCATGTCTAAGTTGCCTCCTCCTCCATCTCATATCTCCATAAAAATAACCCCTGAAATTTGCAGAATAGTATGGAATACTCTTATCCCATCATCACTGCTTCAAACCTGGCTGTATTCCTGCCACAGTGCCATCAAGGGCTACCACTGCAGCTTCCAGCAATATGGAGAAAAATCTGTCTAAAAGGAACAGTGTTGTATTGATCTGTAATGAGCTTTTGTTTCATTGATCATGCATTGCCATCTTCATGATGCAGGCTTTTCCTCTTTAATGGTTAATGGTTCCCTAACATTCTCTTTAATAGTTCCCTATCTCAGCAACACATGATAAACTACTGCATCCACAAGACTCATCATAAAAACCATCCTCTCCTCAACATTCTTCTGGCTGACTTTTTTCTGCATGACTGTGATTCTTTATAAAGTGACCTCTTTTTACTTTAAGGTAGCAGCTCTTTCACCTTCTAGAACCCTCTTTACAACGTAAACAAGAAAAAGATGCAACTACACTACTAAAGGCTCCGAGCATAAACGTGAAAATGAAGTAAAAAATCCTCTGTTCCACAATGGCTTGTATCAAGCAAAAACTTTAAAAACAAATTTTAATCCTCAATAAAAACGAAAGAATGACGCACGATAAATCTTCTGATAAGCGCTTTCGGCTTACTAGCCTTCATCAGATCATATAGAACAAGTGTGCTCACTCAAGATTTAAAATCAAATCTGACCAATCAGTGTTCCAAAATTTTTTGTCATAACCAATTGGAAACAGATTAAAAATCTAGTCCTGGGTTATCAGCCATAAGCTCTTCGGCAAGTACTCCAAAACAAACACCATGGTCTTTTAAACAAAACAGTGTTATATCCTTGGCCGCAATTTAAAAATCGCTGATCTCCTTAAAATCCTTTTTTCCTAATTATATTTGTTTTATATATAGACTGCGGTGGTGGCACTGCAGTAGCGTTGTCACCTTATAGCAAGACGTTGTCCCATTCGATTCTCAGCTAGAGCGTCTTTTGTGTGGAGGCATACGTCAATGGAGCGTGCCTTCGTTGAAGGTTGTGCGTCAGGGCTGGTAACCTGGTACGTAAAAATCCACTACCAATCATTAGCGGACCGGAGTTCCGCTGTGGCAACCCATAACCAGGAAAAAGGCGAAATACATATTTGTTTTATATATGTTTGCTTTGAATGCAGTCCCACTTGCCCCTTCTCGTCTGCAAGGTTTTAGGACCACTGAAAGCTGCCTGTCTACACAGCCTTTGCACTGATGATGCGATACCCATGGCAAACAATATACTTAGCCCTAAACTAGAATATACCATTTTCTTCATCCTGTTAGGTAATTAAAAAAAAAACTTCCAGCTCCTAAAAACACTTTAAAATTTGCAGATTTATTAAAAAGTGTGAATTTGAGTACACACTACTGCATTCTGTTTTTTTAAGTATCCTGCCCAGTACTGAAGAACCCACTTTCTATTTTGTCTCTGTGTTTTACGCCTTTTTCAACTTAAAGCCTTCTTAATGTCAGCAACCCCCTGCCCCCTTAGGAGCTTCTACTGTTTCTTCTACCTTTGTCAAATAGACCAACTGCACGTATTCCCACTACATAATGTCAGAATAGTCATCCTGATGATTATCTTTATGTACTACTGCTTTTCTGATAAAATTCATGCACTTGTATAAAAGGGTTTTGTCTTACAGCCCAAGTCATGGCTGAAAAGAATCAATGAACCAGTTTGTTCCTCCGCTCAGTTAATGAGAGAGAGTGAATGAATGAGTGAATAAATTGTCGTCATTGCTTTGTAAACCTTCATTCACTTTGTCTTCCACATAAAGATCTTTTAATAATAAATTGGCCCTGCTGCCTGGATCTCATCTCAGCTAATTAGAAGCATCCCCACTCTCTCTTTTAAGATAAAAAATCTCCATTACCTACAAGAAAACTGTCAATGTTTTGCTTCAAGGTTGTGACATAATCTCTGTTATGCCACAAACGAACCCTCTTCCTCCTCCTGATTTGTATTTTAGTTTTTACTCATCTTCTCTGATTTTCATTGACTCTTCCCAAGCCTACAGTACTCTCTAATTCTGGCCTATAGCAGCTGACTTGAGCTACCAACAGACAGCCACTGTTCTCAGCAAAGTTAACAACACGGATACTATTCTCCCTGCCAGCTCTTGTTTCCCTGTGCGTGACTGTAGCATAAGTCATGAGTTACTGCTTTCTACAGAAAAACTGCTCCAATTTTTGCTTAGTACTGATTGGTTTATGTTTTGCTTTATGTTTGTTTACCAGGAAAGTAAGGTTGGGTACAAGCTTTTTCAGCAGAAGCCCAAGTAGAAGAAATATTTACAGATAATCAAAATAGTAGTAATAAAAATAAAGCAGTGGAAAAATACAGGATTTTGATATTATACATACAAAATTCTGCAGAAGTTTTACTAAGTAAATTCACAGAAAAGTACTATACTATTATAAGGCTCTAAATTATTGTTCCTGAGCAAGTAAAATTCCTGATAGCTAGTGAACAAACGGTTAAATAATAATAAATGCTAAGTGGAATGGTCTGTTAACCCTTTCTCATTCACAAGCCTAGCTCAAAGTGCAGAAAAATATCATTCTTGCAGTCAACAATATTCTATACAAAATGAGTACATAACATTCAGAACATATTTAGACTCTGCTTGCTGTACTCTGCCTGAGTACTGCTGATCTCTGGCTGCATTTGATTTTGATTTGAAGTTTTTCATTTAATGTTTGGTCGCTTCTGTTTTTGTATCTTATTCTTGTATTACATTTGCCTTATTTTTTCTGTTCTGTTGGAGTTTTAAGAGGCCTTGACTAGGGTTAGTTAGAAAATTTAGCAAATAATTCCTTTGTAAACAGTGAATTACATCAATCAGTGGGAGGAGCTGAAAAACTGCATTCCTCTTTTAGTTAGAAATATCTCTATTTAGCTGAAGTGTTTGGCCTGCTTGCATTTTATTTTTCCTGCCTACCCTCGCAGTTGTTGTTGTGTTGTTAAACTTGGTGGCTTTTGAGTTGCCCACCTCTACTATAAATCTGATTTTGGATACTCCTTCCAGTCTCATCTCATCAGATCATTCTACTGAGTACATTGAGATCATTTGGTAAAGCCCACCTCCTTAGTTTCTTAACCTTGAATTATCTTCTGTTTCCTCCCTTCCTACTTAACTTTAAAAATTGCACTTTATTCAGTTGCTTTTACTATATTTGTGTTTCTTTCTACTTTATTTAGCTTTTTCTGCTTGTTCTTAAAACTGTTCAATTGCATTTGTTTTGCTGCATTTATTACTGCATGTTAGTAGACTGATTAAATTGTAACTGTTATTCTAAACCTCTTGTTTTTGGTTTAAGCACTTGGGCTTCAGGCCACTTGCTTTACATTAAGAAGTTTGTAATCTACACTCTTGTGGGGGACAGGTAACTTGCATCCTTCTAAGTTCAGAATTGCTGGTTGAAGGCTTGGTGTGTGTGTGTTATTCTAAAAGTGTCTTAGCTCTGGTTTAAACGTTTGGGCTTCAGGCCAGTTATCTTACATTAAGAAGGTTTGTGGTCTACAGTCTTGTGGGGGGAGAGGGTAGCTTCTGCCCTTCTGAGCTGGGAATTGCTCATTGAAGGCTTATTGTGGCTACTTATTTGAACTGTTTTTTCCCTGAAATTGGTGCACTTTGTTTGCTGTAGCATAGACTAGATTCAGACCTGCTGAATCTAGATCTGTTTGTATAACTTGAGCACTAAGTCAGGCCATCCTTTGTTGGCGGCTGTTCCCCTGCACCCTAGTGGTAGGAGTGTGTAGTTAGAGCCCATCTGATTGAAAGTTGCTGGAATAGGGATCAGTGTTGAGCTTTTTTATTTGTTTAGATCAGTTTGCTTTTGCTACATAAGCAAATCCAAGCCATCGGCTGATCTCTGCAAAACTAAGTAGAAGTTTTCACTGTACTTTTGAACTGCATTTTTTACCATATCACTGCTGACTTGAGCGTTTTTTTTTCGGAAAGTTTTGCACTTTGTTTGCCGTAGCATACCGTAGATTAGATTCACACCTGTTGAATCTAGTCCTGTTTCTATAACTTGAACACTAAACCAGGGCCTTTTGTTGAAGTGGGTTCCCCCTGCAACCTAGTGGCAGGAATGTGCAGTTAGAACTCATCTGATTGAAGGTTGTTGGAACATGGCTCAGTTTTGAAATCTTTATTGGTTAATTTTGTTTAGATCAGTTTGCAGTTGTTTGCTCTAAGCACTGTGTTTGCGTATTGCTCACTGCCGCTCAGCAGTGGACACCGTTGGTGGTTATAGATGCAAACACTTTTGCCTGCAAATATTTCCTTAATACTCTGCTGGTGCTCTGTTGGTTCTTGTGATTGTCCCTCACCGACAGATGATACATTTCAGTGAAGCTCTTGAGGTGCCAACTCAGATTCTACTCACTAGCCCTTGGTATTTTTTGTCCACTTCTCATGACCTTACTTTACCTGGTCCTTCCTATCCTCTCCCTCTTTTCTGACCACATCAACTTACTTAGTGTTATGGACAAACAGTTTCCCACAATTTCTCTAGCTATCCTGGTCGACATGGGCATCCTGAGGCAGTGTAGCAATTGTCTCACGTACACTGACAACCCATTTCTTCTAGTCCACACAAATTCATTATGTGAGAGATGCATCTATATCAGGAACCTAGAATCCAGGCTCTTTCTCTCACCAGTCAGTTAATCTTATACTAAGCAAGTTGTCAGCATGCACGCCTCACCTCCTGCACCTACCAAACCAACAACACATAAACCTACATATGTGGAGGTCCTTTCAAGAAGCTTAGCTAAACATCAGCTACCTCCCAAACACAAGCACGCTTCACATAATACGTCCTCTGCAGAACCATAGTACACATAATATATCACACACCAGTGTCTCACCGGTCAAGCCCCTGAGGTATAACACAAAAACAAACCTCTTGGTCGTAGGCGACTCAACAGTGAGACACACAGATGTCCCTCTCACCAGATTGGATAAGGAAAAGGTCATGATCAGCTGTCAGGTGCCAGGATCCACCACATCACACATGTACTCAAGTCTGTTAACAACAGACACTGTTATGACTCCGTAATAGTCCATGTTGGTGTAAGTGACTTGAGACGTACCTCAGTGGACTATTTGAAGAGAGACATGACTGAGCTCTCTGAGTATGTGTTTCGGGCAGGTGTGTCCCTAGCCTTTAGCAGAATTTTACCTTTGCCTAGGATGATACCTCAGTACAAACAAAAAATGATTGACAGTAGGCGTAGTTTCTGGTGTCATTCAAAGGGGATCCAGTATCTGTGTGTCTGGGATGATGCGGTCGACAGACCTCGATGCTTTGCCAGAGATGGTCTTCATCTGTCACCCCTGAGATTTTGGTTACTGGGTAGGTTCTTGCCATCCCTATAGTGCCTTTTTTAGGCAGTGTCACAAGAACAAGATTCCAGACATAACAATTCCCTCCAGAAACAACCTCAAGGTTATGCTGCTAAATGCTAGGAGTCTAAACTGGAAAGTACATTCAGTGGAAGCAGTCCTCATCCTGGAAGATGCTGACATTTGTGCAGTCACTGAGACCTGGTTTAAGGCTGTGGAGAGCACCCCATCTATACCAGGTTACATTCTCTTCCACACGTTCAGACCACAAACTGAAGGTGTGAGAATAAAATGAGATTGTGCATCAATATTCATTAAAGGTAAATACACCTCTAGATTGAGAAAACGAAACAATTCCCTTGAATTACTTCAGATGCAGTTGACTGTAGACAAGACCCCTCTGCAGGTTATTGCCAGCTATAGGACCCCTCCATGAATCGGGACATCCACTCAGCCGACTTGTATCTACTTGAGTCAGTCAAGGTGCAACCATACAACCAAACACCCTGGTTTTGGGTGACTTTAATTTCTCGTCCATAGACTGTTAAATTATACATGGTCTAACTCATTTGCCCAAAGGTTCCTGGACTTGGTTAACTCTAATGCATGGACCAGCTGGTTGACACACCCACAAGGAGCTCAAACATCCTGGACTTGGTGCTCACCAACATGGGGGACCACTGCACCACCCCCGGTATGTGGCCATCCCTGGTGAGAGTTGACCACAAATCAGTCTTGCTAGAAGTAACTGTAGCACAAGGGTATAAATAGCTTCATAGCCCCTCCTCCTACTGATGGAACAGGCACCTATGCTGAGTTATACACCAAAGCTTTATTCGAACACCTGTACAGTAGTATTGATTCTGCTGTATCTGATAGAACCAAAGCAAAATCTTCAAGGAAAAACAAACCTGCCTTGTGGACAGCTGCCATTAATAAGCTCTACAATAGGAGAAAGAAATTGCTGTCCAAGAGTAGGAAGGAACTGTCTTAAAACTGGAAACACTCCATCCTCAACTTAAACAAGCAAATAAGACTCCTAGTGAAGCCCTCCAAAGCTAATTACAAGTCCAAATTAGCTTCCCTAAGTAAGGATAAACACAAGGCATTCTTTAGTTACATCCATAACCTCAAAGGTAAGGCCCAGATTTGTGCTGAACTCATAGTTAATGGTACTACAGATGTAGAACCTGTAGATACAGCAAATCCCCTGTCTGACAGGTTCAGTGAAAACTTCACTCCCTTTTCCCCACCACATATACCCCAAAGCATCCCTAACACCCATCCCCCATCTAGTATCTCTGAGGAGCAGGTTTTAAATGCCCTTTCCAAGGCCAAAAACACAACCTTTGTGAGACCAGACAACATCCCGGGCTGTGTTCTACATGGGTTAAACAGGAATTAGCATCACCATTGGGCATGCTTTTTAGTCACAGCCCAAGTACTGGCTTCGTACCAGAGGAATGGAAAACAGTTACTGTCATCCCTTTGCACAAAGAGGGCGAATCTGTGGACGCTGGGAACTGTAGACCCATTAGCCTGACTAGCCTTTTCTGCAAGGCCATGAAACAAATCATCATGGACCTTATTAACAAAGATGTAGGAAATCTCCAAATGCTCGACCCCACCCAGTTTGACTTTGTCAAGGGAAAATCATGCCTGTTAAACTTAGTGGACTTCTTCGAGAGAGTCACCAAAGCCCTAGATGAGGACAAATCTGTGCATACGGCCTACCTAGACTTAGCCAAGGCCTCGACACAATCCTCCAATCAGATATTATTGATAAATTCACCCAGCTGGGTATCGACCCATATATTGTCAGGTAGGTTGGAAAGTCTATCACTGATAGAACTCCTATGTCAAAATAGGGGCTCCATCTCCTCCAGCAGACCTGTAACCAGTAGTGTTCAACAGGGACTGGTTCTGAGACCCCTGCTGTTAGGAATCTAAAGGACTGTGGTTGACAAAGTTTGCTGAAGACTGCAAACTTGGAGCAATCATCAAAACCGCTAGAGATGCCAACATCCTGCAATAAGTTCTTACACAGACTTAATGACTAGTGCCGAAGTCATGGTCTTAATGCATTTTTTTTTTTTTTTTGCATTAAGCTTCTCATTCCCTTCAGCAAGGGTAGTGATCCTGCAAACTACCACAGCAATAGCAATACCCTAAGCACACAGTCAGTGGTGAGAGATCTGGCACACAGGTTGACAGCAGCCTTAACTTTGATCACCATATCTCCACAGTGGTAGACATTTTATATTGCTCATCTCATAAGTAAGGGCATTGCCTCCAGAAAAAGAGGTACTCCTCTCTCATCAGGCCAGTAATAGAGTACAGCACTCCCTTTGGTATGTTCCTTTCTAAACACGTGCAGCAGTGGAGAGACCACAAAGGTTCCTTACAAAGAAAATTCAGGGCCTTCCAAGATCTGTCTTATGCAGACAGATTAAAATCATTATAACTGTAGTCTCTGTTGTACAGACTGCTCAGAGGTGACCTGTGACTTGCATACAGAACAATTTCTGACCAGGCTTTAATGGCAAGTCAAGTGGCACACGGGTCACATGCTTAAAGGACCTTAACCTGGTATGTGATTTCAACAGAACTTGCTGGAGAGACAGATTTGTCTCACAGAGGTTGCCCCACTTTTGGAACAAGGTTCCTAATTATGTTAAACAAAGCCCCTAATTGGCCCTATGTAAGCATAATTTTAAAGGATTGGATGGGTAACTGGAAAGTCAACCTGGGGGTTCCACTGGTTTCCCTCTTGGACAAAGGCAAGGTGCTAATTTTAGTGTCTGCTTGAACCAGACACCCTTGGAAACATGGGTTGAACTTGGCTAGGCTTGTAAGGGCTCTGGGGCTGTTAGCCTAGTAACCTCCTATGATCCTTTTTAGGCTTCCACTGTTTTAATACCTTGCGAACATATCCAGTTTTTTTCTGGTATATTTCCTTGACCTGGCCTCTTCTGTTGGATTGCTTACTTTTCAGCTAGTTACCTAAAAATGTCTGTGTCCCCAAAGACCCTTTTTGAGTCCAGGCAATGCTTTTAAGCCGTAGGTGGTTATATTCTTCCTCTTCTGAGTTGCCCTTCACCAGTGCAGGAGTTGTGGTATGGCAGTGGAGGGGGGGGGGGTGAAACTCTTGAGTGTGTGCTGGTGCATTGATATTATTGTAGCGAAAGCCAGCAATTCATGGAGAATGTGGAATATGCACTTCAAGTGGTGTATTTGTTGCCCAGAAAGTGGGACAAAGCAGGAAAAAGATGCCCAGAAATAATGCAGACTTCTTCTCCTCTGACAGAGAAGTCTGAAAATGTGCCTGTCTGGTGGAGAAATTGAAATGGAAGTGGCTCAGGAACAGTATTCGATCACACTTGAATAAGGTCAAATTTATAAAGAGGTATTATTTAACAGACTGCATAGCCAGTGAAGATAAGAGAATGCAAATTATGGCTGATGTGCTGTCTAGGCATGCAGATGAAGTAATTGTCCTGCAGATGAAGTAATTGTCCTTCAGTGCCAAGAAAGTGAAATCGACAGAAAAATTAACAATGACTTGCCTGAAATGTGGCAATAAGACAAAAATTAATTGAACTGGAGAATAGATCTAGTAGGAAAAATATAAGATTCATAACCATTCTTGAAAACATGAAAGAATGTGGACTGTGTATAGTTCATGAGAAAAGGTCTGCAGACGTGGGTGACAGTACTGAAGAAATACTGATTGACAAGAGCCCACAGCGTCAACTCTGCAAGAAATGTCAACCGAAAATAACCTAATGCAGTTATAGTCGAGATGTCACATACAACCTGAGAGAGAGAGAATACTGGTTACTTGTAGAACTGAGAGAGAGAATACTGGTTACTTGTAGAACAGAGGCGCAATTTTATAAATTTGAAAATACAACAGTGAATGCAGGAAATGACTGCTCTTTTCCACATCTGCAAGACAGAATGAACTTTTTACTGTTGAGAAATATAAATAACCTTGCAGTGTGTTTCAACCACTGGGTGCAATGAAATGCAGTGACCTGAAACAGGCCCTGAAGGAATGTATCTGGTGCATTGATTAAGGCTAGAAGTGCAAACAGACCAACATTGAATGGTGCCAGAACAAAAGATGGGAGTCTACCCATCAGAGAGAATGCCTGCAAAACTGTCCTAGTTTTTTCCATTTAAATGCAGGATGGAACTGACAACATGAAAAGTATGGGAAAGGAGCAGTATAAGTAAATAGCAGAAGACTCAGTGTAATGACAGCTCCCTGTGAACGCAGCTTGATTACTGGATTTCGATAAATGGGCTAGCATTCAAACAGTAGAACTTAGAGAGTATAAATTCTGGATTCTGAGATTTGCAATCATTTTTTTTCTTTTGTTTAAATGGAAAGAAGATGTCTTGGATATGAGTGAGTAATATAGTCTTTTATATGCATGTTTTTGTTGACAGTTGTGCTAGTAAATGCCATTTCTCCTGGGTATAGATGTTAGATGATTTCAGGAGGCCGTGAGAAAGGCCGTGCCAGTTACTTTCTTCTCTAACTGGGATACGCTAGGTATTTTCTTAACCGACTGTAAGTGGCAGTTGGTTACGACACTCTGGAAGTAACTGGACAGGGGATATGGTGGGAAAGAGGATGTTGTACAAGATGTGTTGGAACACCTTGTTTGACAAATAACCTTATTATGCTTTTACTGTACCGAACGTGAACTGATGTCCTTCATGGATCTTGTCAGTCGGCAACTGGGTTGTCCTGTCTGGGCCCAGCTCTCGGCGGTCGGCCCTCCAGTCGTCATCACCCCCGCCGCTGCCGTCGACCACCCGGGCGGCGGCATCAGTCGCTCGGATTTTCTTTAGCCTGCCGACTTCCTTTTTCCCAGTCTTCTTGTGGCGTGCCGCGGCATGGAATAAGAAGCCGCCAGGCTCTACTCGGTCGGATCCAGAGCTGCCTTCTCACCTTACTACTCAGCGCTTACTCCGTTAAGGTCAGCCCAGTTAAGAAAAACACTGCCCACCAACAAGTCAGAAACAATTATTAATTGTTTTACCTCTTACTGCCTCAATAAAGATCACCTACCTTTCCAGCTGTTTAGGCCTTTTGCCCTGTGCTTTCGGCTTCTAAAGATTATTCTTCCTCGCTGCTTCGTTCAGAATTGCATTCTTTCGGTTTTCTCTGTGTTTGCGCCCTTTATGGGCCTGACCGGCTCTTTACATCTCTCCGAAAACGTTTCAAAAAAACCGCTGTCACCGACGCCAATGGCGACGGAACGGTTTACAAGCAACCATGGTGTCTCGGCTGAAGCAAAACCGAGACGGCCAGCACCGACACCTGAAAAAAATCACTACAACTGAGGTCCAAAAAAACACTCTTGAATCTAACACTCTAAATTACACACAGAAAACAATTTACACTGAACTTATCAGACACCATTCTCACCCCTGTCAACAATTTTACACCACGCCGGTGCCCCCAGCTGACTCAACACCAGGCCTTCCCCCATTAAGGCAGCCAGCCAATCTCCACAGGGCCAAGAAAAGCCCCAGTCCACCTGCAACCCCTCCAAAAGGCCCTTGCCAGCCAGCTCCTGACCTTTTACCTTGATTACCAGATTGAATCAAGATTGATAGAAAATCCCAATCATCTCCCCCCCACACCAGCTCAGCCCCCTCCAGAGAGCAGACCAAGAGCCCGTGAGCTCTGATGATTCTGATGATGAATCAGACATAACTGACCAGCCAGAGAGCCAGAGTCTGATGAAGATTCTTTGAATGATCTTTTCAGGACTCGCTGCTTCTTCCAGAGCCATTCAATTCAGAACCTTTCTCCATGCCCAAAAGAGCCATGCGAGAACAAGAGCCCATTCATTTTTCTTTCTTCAAAGCAGAAAGAGGACTTTTGGCAGCAACTTGCAGCACAGCTTAGGCACATCCTATCCCTCCTCCCTCCCTGATGATGCTGGATGATGCTTGGCCTGCTCCCTGCCTTCCTCTTCAGATGCTTTACCCCAGCCCAGATTTTTACAGAGGGGTTTTAGACTCATCACCCTGCCAACCACCACCTCCTTTAGGCCCCTCAAACTATATCCTGAACTATATCCCAGGGTCCCCAGAATTATAGCTAAAAACCCTGTTCCTTCCTATAAGGGGAAAGGTCATTAGACAGATGGGGTAAAAGGTTACAAAGTCATTAGCTCTTTGGCTCAGCTTTTTATAATCAGTTTTTCTACACGTTTCAATACCAACAGTTTATGCTACCAAGTTTTTAAAAAGCTAACCACTGAAAGCTAACTTGACTGATGAATTGATAAAAAAGATGTATTAGAAATAAATCATAACATACAGCAGGTTAGTAACCATTCTTTAAAATGTGGAGGTTTATTTAGCTCAGTGGCATTTAGACTAGCCATGACTGGCAGCATGTATGATGCAAAGGCAAATTAATTTACCGATCATTTTTAGGATCATGTGCTTTGATGATTGCTGGATGATAAATCAAGTTTGTTTGGTACACCCCAGTGTGGTGACATATGAAGAAGAAAAAGAAAGAAAAAAAAAAGGAAGTCAGACAGTTAAAGAATTCTTGCAGGTTCAACCCCAAGGTTTAGCAGGAACTGGCCTTGCAAAAAAATTCCTCTTTCCTTCCTCAAAAAGACAGGACCAGACACTAGAGAGGCCAGAACCAACAGAAGAGAATCCAGTTCAGAGACAGAGATTGAGACAGTGCAAGGTAACAACAGAGCACAGAATCAACACCTGCCTTGTAACCAACCAGGGAACAAATAGCAGCTCCCCTAGGGCGAAAGCTAACCTTATTTTCAAAAAACTGGCACCACAACAAAAAGGACAGTGATTTTTACTTAACCATAGATCACAAGGGTGGTTCTCCAGATTATCAGTTCCAGTTCCAAAAAAAAAAAGTTGGAGACCAATTCTAGACCTGCTGTATCTCAAAGAGGCTATCTGGCACGCCCCCCTCAGATTTCATCTGCAGAAGCCACCTGCATCAATGCGCAGCATCAAGAGCACTATTAATACTCAGCATTGCCCTTTTTTATTGGCTAAGCCCATTCCATCTAAAATGCCTGGCATCAGTAATGCGCAAATGCCATATTACACATAATGCTATCATCTATCGATACCTGTGGACAACAAAAGCAAGCTGGACACAAATAGATGACAAACACAGCATAAGCAAACTGTCTTTCCAAGCTACAACTACATTTACAAGTCAAGTCACACAATACAAAGTCAATCAACATATTCCTATTTCCCTGGAGCGGAATTGGGGACACAGGCAAGCGGCATTCTACCTAACTAAAAAAAAAAAGAACTCCCTCTTTTCTTTACTTTACCAAACTAACATCTGAACAAGTTAACAACAAGAAACTGTAGGCCTTGGGGGTTTCATGGCATCATGCATAATCTTGGTTCCATTTGCCAGACTACATATGAGAAAGCTTCAGTGGTACCTAAAGAATTTATGGAGACCATCAGCTTCCAGACCTGGGATGGGGGGGATATGCTGGACAAAATGCGCAAGGATTGGATTACATAGACCAACTTCACCTGCACATCAACCTAAAAGAAATGCTTGCAGGAAAACTGGGCAATCCAAAGTTCAGACCATTTCTAGGAAGGCCAGTTACCATCTCAAGAAATGGGACAGCCCAGATAGATCTATTCATCACCCTCTCATCACCCAGCTCAAAAATTCTGCACAAGGACATTCCACCCACTAGCATGGAAAGTGGACTGGAAACTACAGCATATGCATGTATTCCCTTCCCTCCCTTGATACACATTTACAAAAAATCAAGGAGGAACGCCCCCATGATTGATAGCTCTCCAAACTGGCTAAGACAAATATTGGTACCACTGCTGAGGAGCATGTCGAAACAATATGTGGCCAAAAACCCTGGATGCCTTTGATGCTAACTCAGAACAACTACAGCACCATGCATCCAAACCTAAAACAAAGTTACATTATTCTTGAAGCAACGAGACCTTTCAACAAGAAGAAACTATGCTGGGTGTATCAAACATAGATATGCCATTCATTCTTATCTGTACAACTACTTCATTTTCAGGCCTGTCCTATTCCTCATCAAGATTCATGCGCATCAGCTATTCAGCAGAATACAGCTTTGATCTTTGCTCAGGCAGTTCCTCAGAGGAATCAAGAATAAAAACCTCCAAGGAAACCACCATTACCAGCCTGGGACTTGAACTTTAGAAAAATTGACACCTTTTTTTTTGACAGCAGCAACAACAACAGACAAATACACCTGTCATGGAAAACTGCTTTGGCAATTACTCCAGCAATGCAGGCCTTACCTTTCTAATCTTCCACCAAGATAGAGTGTCCATGAGGACTAAGACTAATCCAGTGCTTATGTGGTATCCATTATCCAGAGTGTCCCAGGTCCAGGCTTACCTACCTTCTTTCCCAAACCCAACCCAAGAAACAGAGGGGAACTGCAACTGCATACCTTGATGTACATAGACAAATACGCTACTAACTTGACACAAACAAAAAATAGCAGAAAGATTGACCAACTTTTTCGAGCCTATGCAACAGGAAGGGAAGAAGCTAAGGATTTTTCCAAAGACAAATCTCCAAATGGATAGGAAATTGCATATTCTTCTATTTCTTCCCATGGTGCAAATTCAATCCATGGAACATGTGACCTCATTCTACTTACAGGGCAGCTTAGCCACACCAGCCACTACGACTTAAGACCGCATTCTTGGACACCAACATACTACTTGAACCTCCGTGCATGTGCAGCATTAGCATTTGCTTTATATTACTATATTCCAGATCCCGAGCCCCGTTCAGGGTTGGCCTACTGTGGTAGCCAGATCCAAACACACCATAATCTACCTTTATCCTCCTCCCCTAGTTGGCTATGGTATTCTACCCAGCAGATGCCCATGAAGGACATAGTACAGTTTTGTACCTACCACCTACTCTAGGGTGTTTTCATCTCTAATAGCTAGCTAGTGGGGGACTTCTTTCATGGTGTATTTGTTTGTATTTATGTACATACCTCTACTCCTAGGGTGTTTACCCAATTCTATAATAGCCAGGGGGGGGGACTTCATGGTTGTATTTGTTTTGTATTTATGTACATACATGCTTTGACTGTACTTTCTGGTGCATGCCACTGGAGTGCAGCTATATAGATTTTTCCTATATTAATTTAATATTTGCTCCTGAAATGGCAAGGTCCCCGCAGTTAATGTGCAAAGGGGAAGGGTCTTTGGCCTGCTCAGCATAACCTGAGGAAAGAGGGAGGAGTGAGTGGGAAGTAGGCAAGGCAAATGGACCAAATTATCTTCAGATTGGAAGGGGGCAGACGTTTCAGAATGGGGTAAGTGGAGCTTGACAAGGGAGATGGTGTTAGAGAAGCATGTGCAACTTAAACAGTCAGGGAGGCTAACCCTTTGGGAGAAGCACTAAATAACAAGTGCAGGCTATTGGAGAGGGTAAAGGTTGAAAGAAGTAGTAGAAAATGGTGAAAGAAGACTGTGTCCATCATGGCAATACAAAAGGGAATGTTCTCGAAGTATCCAAGCAGCTAAGAGAGATGAGTAGATTGAAATGGAAAGAGGAATCACAAGAGGTGAATGGGCATAAGCTAGAGTGGGATGTATGGCAGAAAGACGCAGATGAGACTAAACGTTGGGACAATCGGAAATCTCTACACACAAATGGCATGTGACAAGAGACAATTGCATTTTTAATGTAGATTGTAAATGGCCTGCTAGATAGAAGGTGAATATATAAAGCCATGTGGTAGGAGACCCATATGACAAACATATGGGGAGGAGGGAGAAGCAGTGGTTTCCTTGTTTACAGTAGTGGCAGAAAAGCTATTACTAGAAAGTGGGAAAACTAAAAGTAGAGGTATAGTGGTTTTGCTAAGGACTGCGTAGTTGCAGGAGATTAAATTCAGCTGGTCTGGGTTATGTATATATTTATGTGTATTTGTTTACTGGGGTAGTGCACTGGTCAGTGTTGACCAGTTCAGGCTAAGCCCGGGTATGTAGTTTGTCTAAGTAACAAGATAACTTTATACTATGATGTCATAAATATGAAACCATGAAGACAGGTCTTCAGTATACAGACTGACTACTCCAGATGACAAACATTTGCACAAGGAAGGGACTAACAGAGTTTGTAAAGTGACTGTTGCTATTGCTTAAATTATATAAAGTTGATATTTATTTAGAATTTTGTGTGGAAATTGATTTAAAGTAATGAGTTATTGCTGATTGAGTTCTTAAAACATACTCTGGCTGTGGGCTGTCTCACATGTGTAAGAATAACTTAAATCTGTTATAGATGTCTAAGGAAGATGCAGGTAGCCATCAGGGCCCAATGTATGGTGTATCATGCATTACATTTATGCAAAATGTGTAAAACTTTTGGTTTGATAAACATTTATGTTAGAGGGGCTAGATGCAAGAGAAGAACCATGTTTCTCCTGTGAAGTCGCCCACTTCTGACTTGGACAGTGAGGAGGAGGAAGAGGACACAAATTCCCCAGCCCCATTCCCCAAGATGATACCAGGTTCAGGGTGAAGTCTAGAAATAAGGAAAGAGTATGATCCCCAACCAGTGCTGTGTCTTCCTCAGAAAGGACTCTTCAGAAGGCCTTTAGTTCAAATGAACGGTCAGTCTTTGTAGGAGATCCCACCCATGTCTTGATGTTGTCAGGCTAGCTAGTCAGGTGGCTTGGGCCACCATAGTGGGTCCTCTTCCTAAAAAGGTAAATGGTATACTGTGTGATCTGATCAGATACTCCCAAAACTAATATGCTTGTTTCCCCAGTGGCTCTTAAAAAAGTCTTCTACCCCTCAGAGCCCTGCATTTCATGTGTTCAGTAATTGCAGGCTTATTGACCACCTTGGAACATGCGTATTTATTACTGTCTTAATGGTACTGTTGTACTTGGGTCGTATGGTAGAGTTCTGTAGAAGGATATCAGATGAGTTAACTGCACCATGGAGCAGTTATTAGATCAACCAGTTAATGAAAGCTTCTGTCTCAGTAGGCAGAGCTGGCTCCTATGTATGTTGCCATTAACAAAGCAGAGTTTGGGGTTCTACCATCACTGCACATCACCACACCTGGCTCTGTCTTACTGATTTCACCATTGACTCCATGGTGACTCACAACATTTCCTTTCATTGTACTGTAATCTTCAGTCTAGAGAAAAAGGTACACGTGTAGAAAATGCAAAAAGTGCAGGAAATGAAAAGTCTGTCTGCAGTCGCTGTTAAAGGTTTCCTTCCCACAGTGTACCTTTTCCAGAATTGGGAAAATAGTAACAATTTTTGTTTCTGTGGGCAGAAGAAAGGAAGTTTAGCAAAGGTCGGTCCAGCTCCTTGGGCTCCCTGCATAGAGGTTGCAGTGACCATGGTTGGGTTCACAGCAGTTGTTGAGAAGTTCTAGCCCTTCCACAGAGGGATGTTGGCAACCCTGAGGAGTTGCTTTGCTGCCCTCCCTCCCCCAGAGGCAGTTGAAGTCACTTGTCCCACAGTCTGATGGTGTGACTTTCTGTTCCTGCTACCAAATGGGTGGAAACCTTAATTTGTAGGGGTTCCAGAGTCTTGTTCATTTATGCTTCGGTGCCCTTCCCCACCCATGCCAGACATTCCCAACCCATAAGAAAAGATTGGAAGGCTAATAATGATTCACCTCTTCAGACAATATGTGATTCAAGAGGTCTCACCAAACCTGCAATAGTTAGGATTTTACTCCAGTTTCTTTCTGCTGCCAAAAAAGGTCAGGACGTTTAAGCTAATTCTTGACTTAGGCAGTCTAAATACCTTGGTTCCTAAGAATGCTTTCTGAAATAGTCTTGGTAAAATCAATGCATCTGTGTTCAGCAGAAGGTGATTAATGTGCACTGGACCTCCAGAACACCTACCTGCATATGAAGATCCTTATGTGGTCTAGGAAGTTTGTATAATTTTGAGTTGGGACCAGTCACTACCAGTTCTGGACACATCACAGCAAATGTATTACTAGATGAATGCAGTTTCTCAAAATTGACTTTCTGGTGAGGAAATCCCAGATACAGTCATCCCAGTATCTGTTTTTCAAAGGCTGTATGGTGGACATGCAAATGCAGGGCAAGGGTTGAGTATTAATTGCCAGAGTTGCTGCTCCCCTCTGATTTTTAACTGTTTTCAGCACACCAGTGTCGCAGGATTTTAGTCTGGCAGTAGCCATATTCATGATTTCTGTAGCCAAGCACACTAGTATTACAGTGTTCCCTTCAGGTTCATTGCTTACAAGATACAGACCTAGTGGAGCATGAGGTCCACATCTTTCATGCTTGCAAACTACATCTGTCATGGTGGTTGGATGCCATTAGTCTTGACTTTGGCAGTATCTTTCTCCTTCTCCTATATGGTCCATCAGTCACCATAGATGCTTCAGGGTGGGTGGTGGGGCATTTCAGCAGCCAAATGATCCGTAGTGTATGGCCATCCAAAATATGGTTGCACTTCTGTCCTTTCGGACCTTCCAGGATTCTCTGCCTCCAAGATCAGTAGTCATACTGACCAGCAGTATGTCTGCACTTTGGTACATCAGCAAACATGGGAAAACTTGATCTTGCTTTTTGCTTTTGAGGGTTTTGGAATTGGCGTTATGTACCAGTCATTTCTAGTGGCAGTCCATATTCCTGGTTGTGTCTGTTTCATTGCTGGGCATACTATGGTGCTTACTCATGTCAAACAGGTGTTCCCTTACCTCCTCTAAGGTAAGGAAGATCTTCAGCAAATGGAGGCTGTTATAAGTTGTTCATGTCCACAACTAATTCCAAATGCAGGGATAATTTACTCATTATTGTATAACTGTGTTGAGCCTCAAAGGATGCTGTAGCCCACTTGCAGCTGAAAGAGCTCCTCTCCATTTTCCCCATATTCTTTAATGGTGACATTCCTTCACAAGATTGTTTCTGAAAGTCAGTGGTTATTCTCATGACCTCTTAGTGATCCTCGAAGATGTTCTTCGTGTTTCACTGCTGCAGTCCTAACCATTGGGTTATCCATGCTGTGGTAGCCCTCAGTCGGTCTGAATACCAGAGTCAAGGTTTTGTGCGTCGGCTGCTGTCACTTGCTGGGTGACGTCAGGTCGTCTGCGCTCTAAAGGCAGGTGACGCCATTACCTCAGTCTTGCCATGAAACCCGTAGCAGAAGCAATTCGTAACAGTGCCAGTAGACTGTTTCCAGACTTCGAACTTCAGATGAAAATGTTTAAAGCTAAGTACCCCATTGGGGATCCTTCCTTTTTCTTGCACTAACCGGTGTCCGAAAAAGTCCATAACTGTCTCACTTGTGGAAAGCAAATACCACACCGAGACTTCCATTCTTACTGCGTCTTTTGCTTAGGCCCAGATCACGACGTACCCCCCCCCCCTGCTGTCGGTTCTGTGCCCTCTTTAACATTAGAACTATTCATCGTAGAGCTCTGTTTGTAGCCAGTTATTTTTGTCTTCCTTCTCCGATTACCGATGTGAAGTCAGTCAGCAAACCTCAGATCTTCTGAAAAAATGTAAAGAAGGATAGAGACCGCATAAGGCCAAACCTTCGACGACACCACCGCTAAACGGGTCATCAGTTCTTCGGAATTCAGTGAGGTGCTTTTGCAGCCCCTGATGCCCGACTTGATTACTTCACAGGCCTCTACTGAGACCCTTTCGGAATCCTGTATGCCGCAGATGTCTGCATCGTCTAACGAGCCTATGGCTGTCTCTGGCTCGGTTGTTGGGTCTGGAGCCGCTAAGCAGGCCCCAGCTTCCGAGGACAGTGCTCGCACTTCGGAATTCACTTCCAGGCCTTCGCCTTTTCTTTCGACTAACGCACCGACAGCACCGAGGGATACTCTATTTTTAGGCCAGACTTAGAACTACTCCAAAGAAAACAGCAAAAAGTCTCCATTCCACTACTCCTCCCTCTCCTCAAACTAGAATGCTTAAAATGGTGGAGGATCTCCTCACTTTCATCCGGGGTAATCAGGCCACTCCAGCCAAAAGGAGAAGGGAACCTTCTCCAGACATTCAGTCTGATTTAGATTCAGAGGGATCTGACTCTGTTTTTGAAGAGGAAAACCTTCTTACTGCCTATGAAGATTCAGATGCAGAAGAATCTATTCCTTCTGCATCACCTCCGGAGGACTCTTCCTTTGGGGAAACCCCCCCACACCCTCAGGGAACTCTTCCAATGGGAATCAGTGGATTTCACTCAGTCCAAGAAAAGACTGAGAGTTGCTGGATCTACCCCAGCATCAGCCTCTGGCCATCCCACCCATCTTGGAGGTGGTAGATGATGTTTACCAAGAATCCAGCCTAACCCCGACACCCTTCCACCTGTCCCCAGAAAACCTGACCGATACTACAGAGTACCTGACTCGCATAAATTCCTCTACAGAAATCCTATAGCAGATCCAGAGGTGATTACTCCAGGACCTAAGGGAGTTAAGGCTACCTCTGCAAAGAATCCTACTCCCTCAAAGAATCCAGGGCCCTGGACAGATGGGACAAAAAAGTGTATACCTTTGCAACTTTAATTATAAGGTCTCTCAACTGTCAGTTCCATCTGTTAAAATATCAACGGCACACTTTGGAACCTTTGAAACAGAAAATTTCATCTTTACCAGATTTTGCCAACAATAAAGAGATTCTTCATCTCAGGTGGCAAAGCACTCCTTGCACTGTGGATTTGATGCCCTAGAAGCTTCTAGCAGGGCAGCAGTGACAGGATCTGTTATCAGAAGACATGTATGGCTGAAGGAACAATCTTCCTGATCATGTCAAAGCTAAAATCATGGATGCACCTCTTGACAAAGACAGCTTGTTCGGACAGAAAACTGAAGAGGTACTTAAGATGTAAGACAAAGCAAAATCGATGCAGACTGAAAAAAAAAATTTTTTTTCCTGTTTCCATTACATCTGCATTTATTTTTATTGTTACACTTCATTAATTGATGTACTAATAATTTGGAGCTTTTCTCCCTGGGCCTCTACTGAAAATGGACATATATCCAGCTAGACTAGCCCGGTCAACAAATGTAAAATAAATAAATAAATAAGTACAACCTCCTAGGTTCAGCAGAAATTTTTCCTCTAAACACTGGTCCTTTCCTGCACCGAACAGGCAGGCACAAGGCAAAACCCGTAGGGACAGACCCAGGGCCAGCAAAGAACTAAACAGTGGCCCCTCTCAAACACCAGAGCACGGAGTTCAAAAGCAACCTTGTATGGAAAAAACTCTCAGTGACTACCTTTCCCATCTCTGCCTGCCTCCAAAACACCAAGAGCTAGGAGGAAGACTATCTCTATGCAGAGAAAATTGGAACTCTATAACAAAAGATCAGTGGGTCTTAAAAATCGTTGCTCAGGGGTACAAATTCAATTTCCAAGAACTACCACCTCAAGAGGGTACCCAGACCTACCTCCAAACCAGTGGGCAGAAGCACTAAAACAAGTGCAAAACCTAATATCACTAGGGGCAGTAGAACCTGTACCTTCAGAACAGGTTGCAAAAGGATTCTATTCCAGACTGTTCCTTGTTCCCAGGAAAGAGGGGACTTGGCGTCCCATCCTGGGCCTATCCTTTCTCAATACCTTCCTGGTAATCCCAAAATTCAGAATGCTTGCCTTACAACAGCTTCTACCAATGCTGCCAAACAAAGCTTTGGATGGTCACCTTAGACTTAAAGGATGCGTACCTGCGCAGCACAGTAAGGGAATCATGCAGAAAATTCCTGGCTTATCTACTGCTCCCAGGGTATTCACCAAATGTCTAGCTCCTGTCATTGCCTTTTGCAGGCAAAACAATGTACAGATTTACCCTTACCTGGACAACTGTCTCATCCAGGCAGACTGCAAGGAACTGCTCCTGCAGCACATCTCATTTGTAAAAACCATACTCACCTCTCTGGGGTTCACTATCAACAAAAGGAAATCAAAACAGACACCTACCAGGAAACAGCAAGTGGCCTTTCTGTTCCCAGAAAAACAAAGTTTCCTACCAAAATACTTCACTACTGTGGCCTCCCAAACCCAGCTTTCTGCCAGGAAATTCCTGCAAGCTCTAATGCATCCTCCTGGTACCTCTGGCCTGACTACACATGAGGAAAATTCAGTGGCACCTAAAGAACCTATGGTGTGAACACTTACAACCCTCTGGACACCTCCCTGCCTGTGGTCCCTTGCATAAGATCCAAGTTCCTCTGGTAGGCCCAGGCCTGTGCTTTGAACAAGGCACTTCCATTCACCCTTCATCCATCAGACCCGACCATAACTATAGATGTTTCAGACATAGCCTGGGGTGCCCACCTAGAATGCAGATGCGCCCAATATATCTGGGACGCACAAATACTACCCTTTGCACATCAACCAAAAGGAAGTGATAGCAGTGCAAAACTCGCTGTCATCCTTCAAGCCCTACCTCAAACCAGGGGTTCTTCTCATAAAAACAGACAACACCACAGTTATGTGGTACATCAACAAACAGGGAGGGACTCAATCTTTCCCCCTATGCAGACTAGCCGTGAACCTGTGGCTAGCAGCCTCATCCATGGGACTACATCTTATAGCCCAGTACCTACCGGGCATCAACACCACCCTGGCAGACCACCTAAGCAGAAACCTGCTGAACCCACACAGGGCAAATCCACAGATACATTTTTCTGCAAATTATCCACACATGGGGGACCCCCCCCCCAGGTGGACGTATTTGCCTCTCATTTAAATCACCAAGTACAGAAATTCTGCACCAGGGAGTACCATTACCTGGCCTTGGAAGGTCAATGCCCTGACCTTCCCTTGGAATACCCTCTTTGTGTATGCATTCCCACCTCTACCTCTCATTCCAAAAGTACTAAGCAAGATAAGGGAGGAAAAACCAAGAGCAATACTCATTGCCCCAGATTGGCCCAGACAACATCGGTACCCACTGCTGCACAGCCTATCTCACCAGCCCCCCCTGGCAGCTACCTCTGATACCTCACCTGCTATCCCGGGGGGGAACAATGCTACCCAGACCTTCAGACACTCAAGCTCTCAGCATGACTTATTCTACCAAAACCTACAAGGAATCTATGCTAAGCAAGCAAGTCCTTGACATCATCACAGAAGCCAGAAGGCCCAGCACCAGAAACTCTTACGCTGGAAAATGGAAAAGATTCTGGTCCTGGAGCCAGTCCAAGGGGGCAGACATACTTCTGCCCTCCCATTCCTTTCATTCTGCATTATTTTGCTTCTTAATAAGGGTCTCTTCTTCTCCTCCATAAAGATCCATGCCTCTGCCATCTTGGCACACTTTGATACAGAAGTTCTCCCACCCTCTTATCAAACAATTTCTTAGAGGAGCCTCTACTATCAGACCTCCCAGAAGACAGCCCGCCCCAGCCTGGAACCTGAACTATGTTTTTGAAAAGCTTACTGTGCCTCCCTTCGAGCCTGCAGCATCCTCAGAATTAAAGTACCTCTCTTGGAAGACCGCCTTTCTCTTGGCTATTACTTCAGCCAGGAGAGTGTCAGAGATTCAAGCCTTAATGGCCATTGAGCCGTTTATCATCTTCCATGCAGACAGGGTCTTCCTGAGAACCGATCCCTCCTTCATTGCCAAAGGTGGTTTTGGATGTTACCCTCAACCAGGCCATCCACTTAACCACTTTCTTCACCAACCCTCAGAATAAGGGAAAGGATACTGCATTCTTTGGATGTGCACAGGCAGCTCAGATTTTATCTGGATCATACTAAGACATTCCAGAAAGCTGACCAGCTCTTTGCCAGCGTTAAAACAGGGGCAGAGGGGAAACCAATATCCAAACCGACCATTTCCAAATGGATAGCAGACTGCATCCAATTTTGCTACATCTGGCATGGAAAACCACTCCCTAGGAACATCAGAACCCATTCCATTAGGACAACCTCTGCTTCCACAGCATACCTTAGAGGGGTACCCACCAAGGACATCCTGGAAGCTACCACATGGACTTCAGTCCACACCTTCACTAAGCATTACCATCTGAACCTATTCTCAAACGCTAGGGCTGGGTTTGTGTCTGCAGTTCTGCAGGGCATGCTCACCCAGTCTTAAGTTTCTATCAACTTTCCACCCTTCTCCTCAGCTTTAGAAATCTTCCCAATGGTTAGGACTGCAGCAGTGAAATGCGAAGAACATAGTACATTTTGTGTACACTTATCGTAAATGTAGATGTTAGAGTGTGTTCACTGCTGCAGTCATGCTTTCCCTCCCTCCTTCCCCCTGATATCTGCTTTCCTTAGAGAGAGAGAGACATATTTTTCAGAGGGTCTCTGACCCCAGGACTACTACTAATTATTAAAATTGGACGACTTTAGTTGGTTAAGGCAAGAAAAACTGAGGTAACGGGGTTGCCTGCTCTCCTTTTATAGCTCGGACGATCTGACGTCACCCAGCAAGCGACCAGCAGCCGATGCACAAAACCTTGACTCTGGTATTCGGACCAACTGAGGGCTACCACAGCACGGATAACCCAATGGTTAGGACTGCAGCAGTGATTACACTCAAACATGTACATTTATGGTAAGTGTACACAACTGTACTTTTAGCTTGCTGCATCATTATCTTGGGAGGTCAGTTCTATTGAGATCAGCCAGATGTTGTTGCTCAACTCCTTGGGAAGTCTCTCCTAGACATTCACTCCCTGGACATCACTACATGGTTTCTGCACTTAGTTGCCAGTGACCCTACTTTTCTGAGAGAATACATTCCATTATGTCTTTCTGCTAGAAACTCTGTGCTAGGAAGAGATATTGGGACATATGGACATGTGTTTCTATTTGGGCTAAAGCTAAAGGGTTAGACCGACTTTCTACACCAGTTTTGGCTGTGCTGGATCAACTTGCTGGTGGTTTGATACTGGTTTAGCTGTTGTTTTAGCTATTTGGTCAAAGTCCAGGTGGCCATTGTCTCCTAACCTCATCATTACTGGAGTTGCTACACTGCTTGACGTACCTTTTTTTTTTTGACTCCGGACCCAGACGTTTAAAACAGAATGCATGCTCAAGATTTCGGTTATTTTCTAATTGGTGTGTGTGCTGATCATGAGACCCCTGTTTTTCCTTGTTCTCTGGTAGAGGCAGTACAAATAACACATGCACCCATAGGAAGAAAGTGTTCATAATACACTTAGTAAATAGGCTTTCATTTACCAGTGAGTATTAATGGATGCAAGCTTAAATATTGTAATATATTTTAATAATGCAGCAACAACTGCCTTAGTGTTCTAATGGCTGTTTTTAAGTTAAGCATGGAGATATTTGGCATTTCTTATTGCACTACTTCCAAAGGCCTTTGTAGACTGCCATCCACCTGCCACCCACAGGCATCATAGATTGCAGCAGAATTAGGTAGTAATAATGATAATATTTACTAAGATAGCAATTAGTTGCAAACTGTTTTCTTTATCGAAGTATTTTTTTTTTTTATGTTTGTGTGCAGACTCTACTCAAAACCCAAAATTCGTAGTGGAAGATTTGAAGCTGTGCTCCACTGCAGTGTGTTTACTCTGTGTTCTACTGGACAATTTCTGTAGTCCTCAGTTTTGCTGTCTTCTTGCTAGTACATAGATATCCAACCAGTTAGTAACAGAGTACTTTTCTGAATGCATTGAAGGTGCTCTTGCTGCTAAACAGTAAATTCCTGGTGTTTGTCGGTTTCAAGAAAAGCAGCATAAGGCCACAGAGCGTTTTACTAATGCAGACCCTGTGGGTTGTTTTTGTCTTGCAATACAGCTTACAGCAGCAGGCAACTTGGACCTCATGTTTGTTACTATTAATTTAATGTATTGTTATATTGTCGGTAATCTGTGACATTCCTGTAGACAGGGCCAGCTTTTCTTGAAATGGCACAGAGTGGAAGGGAGTCAATAACAACCTCTTGCTGCCACCCAGCACATCCTCAGGTGCATTCTCAGACCCCCCTATCTTGGCCTCCACATACCATACATATCTCGCAGCTGTCCAGATTGTCACAGAATGTCCAGAGTTCTGCGTCATAATTTTGGTCATTTCCTCATAAAATTTGTGATGTCCTGGAAAATCATTAAGGACTGAAGTCCCTACATAATACTAAATAGTGACAGGCATTTGAATTTGACTTCATATCCTTATGAAAATAAATAGTAATACAAAATCTGCTGTCTTAGCTACTGTGTAAGTTTATATGAGCAATATTTAAAATCTGTTTTTTTTTGGGGGGGGGGGGCTTTGTCCCCCCTCTCAAATGTTTTGGTTTTGTCCAGATTTCTTGTACCGAGAGGTTGAGATGTATGAATACAGATTGCTTTGTTTGTACTTTTCTCACATGTTGTCTTTTCAGTTATCCCAACATTCTTTACACAGAATCTAATTGGCTAAGACTGCATTGTAAAAAATGTGGAATAAATAATTGAGTTAAGCTACTGGTGTTTGGGGCCAGCTAGACCCCTATAAGGCACAGTATTGTATATGTTCTGAGATGTATTTAGAACATTTTTTACGCTTTTCATTTAATGATGGTCTGAGCAAAAGTCATGACTAGGGAAATAAAATCGCTAGTGGTAGACTGAGTTAGTATAATGGTTAAGGTGTTTACCTCAGAGACAACAAAGTACAAGGTTTGTTCCTCACCTTTGGAAAGGAAACTGGCTAGGCTTAAAAAAAAATGTGGCCCATAAGGGTAGCTAGCCTAGTAATTACATGTGAACATATGAGAAGGCTTGAGCAACGAAAGAAATTCAGTCTCATATTTTTTGTCAAGGAAAAAATGAGCTGTGTCCAAGATTTAATGTTTGAAGCGGTCATGGCAGGTCATGGGAAATTGACAAGTCTGAAGCTTGTAAAGGTGCATAAATCATATATGGGAATATTGCTGCCTCCCAACCCCACCCCAAAAATGGTCATCTTCTGTGTATTCCTCAGGTGTCTGATCAAGATGAAAGTTAAGGCACAAATGGCTACAGTCTTATTTCAAGTGGCTGCTGCCATTCATGTGAACAGCAGGCCTTCTCACCCCTATTCCAAAAGACAAACATCATCTTTGTACCCCTGATGTTAGGCTGGGATGAAACTGGAAGAAATCCAGAGCACAATAATATGCCTCATCCTACTGCTCTCAGATATATATAAACTGCATGCCTTATTACCAATACCCCCCCAAAATGTAGCCACTTATTTATGCATCATATGCTTGTCAGGAAAGTGAAAAAAAAATTATGATACAGTAATGTATTCCAGTATGTTGCTCCTCAGTAGTACACTGCCCTAGAACAGCTGTAGTGATTTTCTGTGCACACCTCTGACATTTGTTTGGAAAGTTAAATTACCACACTGCCCTCTGCTTCAATAGAGGTTGTTGTGACCACCTGTGCATACCTATGAATAAGGTTGTAAGGAAAACTAAATAAATAATGACCACACCCTCCGCAGATCCCCACACAAGCTACAGCAAATCTGGACACCTCTGGGCAGGTCTGCATTTAGACTTGGAGTTCAGGGCAGAGGCCACTACTATTTATGTGTCAAAATCCACTTACACAAAGTGGGAGCTTCAACACCTCTAGAAGCTCCAAGGGATTGGATGTTTAGTGATTTATTTTATGTCTTGTATTTGAAAGATGACTTACTGACTGATGTTCTTCATGTTTCATTGTTGCAGTCATTATATTTGGGTATTCTGCTTGCAGGTTGCCCTCAGTCGGCCTGATTAACAATGTCTTGGGTCCTGCGTCGGTTGCTGTCCCTTCTTCCATGACGTCAGGTTGTCAGGGGTATAAAATATGCAACCGACGCCATTACATCAGTCTTTCTTGCCGTGCGGTGCCCGAAGCAGAAGCAGTTCGCAAGTGCCGTTCAGCCGACTCCTGAAATTTTTGTTTTCGAGTTTCAGAACCGAAGTCTTCAACTTAAAGCTTTGTACCCCGTTGGGGAAACTTTTTCTTGCTCCTTACCGATGTCAATAAAAGTTAATAGCAACTAGGCTGATGCAGAGTCACAAGTATAAATGAAAGGCAAAATCCTCAGGTTAAAATCCAAATGAAAGGCAAAATCCTCAGGTTAAAATCCAACTTTAATTCACTGCAGGTCAGATAAGCGCTTTCACTCATTCATTTGAGCTTCATCAGATCATGTAACAAAGACCTTCAAGTACATAGGCTACATTTATACAGTTAAAACACCTCCTATTGGCCTACCAAAAGCTGCTTCTTGTTTACATATTCATGAGTTAATCTAAGCTTAAAAATAGATGCACATATAAACATGCTGAGATGTATAAAATGACAAAGTAAATATAAAAAATATATAAAAACTCTCCATGAACACTCAAGATGCTCTAATAAATATGTATATATAGATATATATGTCAAAAGGAATGTATTTCAAGGGGTGAAAACATATATGTTCCATCATTTATTATAAAATCTACAAACATTCCTCCGTTTGTTTAACATAGGTTTAATGGAGGCTCTCTCATTGAGACCTAAACCCCTATCTGCTCTCAATCTAACTATCCACATACTCTCCTTGCTCTCAGTATGGTTCCTGATGTCACCTCCTCGTATACTGGGTTTAATATTCTCAAGAGCTCTAAATAAGAAATAATGTTCAGGACCTACTTGGGCTACATGCTTAGCTAAGGCATTGTGAGGTGAAGCCTTCCTAATGTGGTAAAGATGTTCTCTTATCCTGTCTTTAAATTGGTTTTGCCAACATAAAATGCATCACATATTTGGCACACTGCCAAATAAACTATATGAGTAGTATCACAGGTAGCTACAGCACGTATGCTAAAGTTAGTGTGCATGTCAGGATGTTCAAAAAATGGACTGGGGTCAAGAGAATTACAATAATTACAGCGTCCACATGGTTTTGTGTGTTCAAGAGGCATTGACCATTCATCCCTTTTTGAATAGCATAGCATTCTCCTTAAATTTAATTTGTTCCTATATAAAAAAGAGGGTTTAGTCCCCACAAGTTCATCAGTACAGAGAATAGGCCAGTGTTTCGTAATAATATTCTTGATTGCTGGACAATCAGTACTATATGGTAAAGAAACCCTTACATGAGTTGATCTATCATCTCTACCATTGTCTATTGTAATGGATCCACCAGTAATAACTGGTCCAAAATAAGGGGCTGCTCTGTTCAGTCTAAGTTTATTGACATCTCCGAGGTTGGACTCAATCTCTTGTGAGCTATAGCCCCGTTCTTCTAGCCTTATCTTGAGGTCACTCACTTCATTTAGGAAGCCTTCTTCTGTGGCATTTAGCCTAGAGGTTCTCATCCCCTGGCCTCTAATGATATTCTTAAAAATATGCTGTGGGTGCATACTATCACGCTGTAATAGAGTATTAAAATAGCAGGGTTTCCTATAGACACCTGTATTAATCAAACCACATGCTAACTTTTCTATATACAAGTCAAGAAATTCTATCTTCTCTCTAGAGTGATTCATACTGAAGGTTAAATAGCCAGTGAGGTTGTTCAATGTAGTATGGAACACAAACAAATCATCAACACTGCCTCTCCATAAAGCAAAAACATCATCCACGAAACGTCTATAAAAAGTTACATGTTGTTTAAACATTTCTAAATTAAAGAGACTCTCAAATTCCCAAAATGCCAAAAACATGTTTGCGTAGCTGTTGGCACAAGGTGTGCCCATGGCTACGCCACCTCGCTGTTGGTAAAACTTGTTATCATAGGTGAAAAGATTGTTATTCAAAATAAGTTCAAGGAAATGTACAATGAGGTCTACTTTAACTGATGTATATTCGCTATGTAAGAGTAGATACTCAGTGATATAGATCAGGCCTATGTTATTTGGTAACACAGTAAACAAGGACTTGATGTCAAACGTTACAAAAATCAAGTTATCAACGTCACAAATGCCACCTAAACAGTCATACAAATCTGTTAAAAACTGTTTGGAATCTTTCAGTACAACTTTGTTCTTATTTAATATAGGTCGCAAATGTTTCTCAACATAGACAGAAAGGTTTTCAGTGATCCAACCCTGACCAGACACTATGGGTCTCATTGGTGGGTCAATGGAGTCTTTGTGAATCTTAGGTAACCCATGTATTGTTGGTACAAGTGGATTCTTAACAAAGAGATAGTCAAACAATTCTTGATCCAAGATATCACCTTTCAACATATCTAATAACATATTGTTTACGTGACAATAGTAGCTTGCACTATTTGTTCATTAACTTGTAAATAGAAATCATCTTCCAAGAGTTTAATCATAGCATCATGATATTTGCTAGTGTCCATAACTACTATCCGACCACCTTTATCGGCTGGTTTAATGGTTATGGACTGTAATGACTGGAGTTTAAGTAAGCTAGTCTGCTCCCCTCTAGTCAAATTATCATTCTTCCTATATTTCTTTAGAGAAAAATATTCATATAAATCATCCTCAGTTAGTTTCAAATATGCCTCAACTAACGGATGATTAGGTGGGACAAAGTTGCTAAGCTTCTTAAACTTTGGTGGTCTAGTAACGTTATTGTCTGTCAATTCACTATCAGTTTTATCATGAAATAGCAGTTTAAGCATAAGGTTTCGACAGAAAAGTCTCATGTCTACTACAGTATCCGTAAAGTTACTGTGTGCACTTGGTATAAAGTTTAGGCCTTTACATAATAATTTCTCATCACATTCAGTCAACAAATATCCTGAGATGTTATGTATCATAGAATCTGCTGGTATCAAAATTTCAGCTGTATCTAATTTACTTTGTTCTTCCACATCTTCTTTATTGTCTGATGTGGTACATACTCTTCTGATAATTTGCTTTCTGTCTCCCCTGCTCATAGAGTCCCTTGTTATATTCTTGTCCTTTCGGACTGGGAGGGGAAAAGGGAGCTCACTTACTACTCCTGTAGTGATGGTGGTATGTACTTTGTGAGGTAACTTAGATCTCACTATGCCATCATCTACTGACAACCTCTTATTGATCGGTCCCTTCACAACATGTACTGCTGGATACAAGTTAGTTCTGTCTGCAATATTATTCACAGTAATAGGCTGACTAACTTCTTTAGTATTTGTATTAATAGAACTAGATCCACTCTCACTATGTAAAATAGTAATTACATCATCAGTATCATTGGAAGTAGTAGTGTTATTAATGTTAGCTATATTTTGTACCCTATTACTAGGCGATACATTGTTATGTACACAGTTAGTAATATCCACAGCTTCACAAGCATTATTAACAACATTAACATTTTCAGAACCAGTACTAGGTTCGGAACTCAGTTGTCTAACACTAGTATAGTCATTAGGTTTAACGGTAGCACTATAATGTCCATGTGCCAAACGAAGACTTGTCCTAAATTAAAATCTCTGTGATCTCTAATTATCTTGCTTCTCTTCTGTTGGAGAAGTTTCCGCTCTAAGGCTGATATTCCATCCAACAGGCTTTCAAATAGTGGTTCTATTACAGTACTTGGGGAAACAAGAAAACATTCTCTTCTGTTGTTTCTTAATGTTATTAATGAGTTTCTCCTCTTCAGAGGAAAAAAAGTCAATAAGTAACTCCATGTACTGTTTGCTTACCTCCAAGTTCAGGCGCTGCCACCTTGAAAGCAACTCTGGATAATGTTCCCCCTGATTGGGCATGTTTAATATACGTAATCCTCTCGGTACAATTTTTGTGTCCAAACAATAACGAAAATGGAAACGCTGTGTTTGCAAACGTTTCAAATGTGCAAAGTCTTTCTCTAGACTGTCTAACAGGCGTTGTAGCTCATCCAAGTCGGGTGTCACCGTATCTGCGTCATCAAAGCGCTCCAAAGCACCGAATTGCCAGGAAGTCACTGTTGAACAGACGAGATTCTGTTCAAACCTCTTCTGTAGATGAGCGACTGAGCCCAGGTCTACACCTCGGGGCTCGTAGTCTAGCTCAATATCTACAGTTTCACTCTGACTCTGCATAATAGAAAAAATGGTGCAAAAGCACAGTAACAAATAAAATAGCCAAAAATGGCTGTATGCAGGGTAAAAATACAAACAAAAGTTATGCACTAAGCAAACGCTATTCACTGGTAGTAGACTCTGCTCCAAAGTCAGCGAGAAAAAATGAAGTTAATAAAACAGGAACAAACCACTCGCTGACAAACAGGATAAACGCCCACTGCTCCAGAAAAACTTAAATGATATTGATAAAACCAAAAGGAGCAACTAGGCTGATGCAGAGTCACAAGTATAAATGAAAGGCAAAATCCTCAGGTTAAAATCCAAATGAAAGGCAAAATCCTCAGGTTAAAATCCAACTTTCATGGAGAGTTTTTATATATTTTTTATATTTACTTTGTCATTTTATACATCTCAGCATGTTTATATGTGCATGTATTTTTAAGCTTAGATTAACTCATGAATGTGTAAACAAGAAGCAGCTTTTGGTAGGCCAATAGGAGGTGTTTTAACTGTATAAATGTAGCCTATGTACTTGAAGGTCTTTGTTACATGATCTGATGAAGCTCAAATGAATGAGTGAAAGCGCTTATCTGACCTGCAGTGAATTAAAGTTGGATTTTAACCTGAGGATTTTGCCTTTCATTTGGATTTTAACCTGAGGATTTTGCCTTTCATTTATACTTGTGACTCTGCATCAGCCTAGTTGCTCCTTTTGGTTTTATCAATATCATTTAAGTTTTTCTGGAGCACTGGGCGTTTATCCTGTTTGTCAGCGAGTGGTTTGTTCCTGTTTTAATAAAAGTTAATAATTGCATTACTTGTGGAAAGCAAATACCTCGTAAAGATTTCATTTGTACTGTATTCCTTGCCTAGGCCCTGACCACGACGTACCTTGCTGTTGGTTTCATGCTTTATTTAATCAGTGCACTGTCCGTCGTTGGTATATTTTTGCCTCTAAATATTTCGGTTCTCGGTTTAATTATCCAGAAATGTCGGTTAGCCGTACAACTACCGGGATTCAGAAAGAACGCAAAGATAAAGACAGAGATAGGCCGCCGAGGTCCAAAACTGCCGACGACGCTTCTCTTAAGCCAGTCGCCAGTTCGCCAGTACTCAGTGAGGCGCTTTTGCAGCCCCTGATACCCGCTACTTCTGATTCGCAGGCCTCTACTGCGACCCATTCAGAGTCCGGTATTCAGCGAGATACTTCAACTATGGAACCCGCGGATGTCTCTACCGTGGATGGGTCCCGAGCCGCTGTGCAGGCACCGGCTTCTGAGGGTGTATTCAGGACTACTGACTTGCATATTAAATCGATGCCTCCTTCATTACTAAGACCTAAGTCTCGATCCATGTCTAAAAAAACAATGCCCAGGCCACATGCTCAGGCCCCTATGCCTAAAAAACAAATGATAAAAATGGCTGAAGATCTAATAACTCTATTCAGGGGTAGTCAACCCCCCACCACCACCCCCAAGAGGCCTAGGGCTGAGCTTGATTATGAATCTTCTGATCAGGATTATGGTTCTTCTGACTCTTCTGATGACCTGGATTTGTCCATACCTACTTATGAGGATTCTTATGCAGAGGATTCTATCCCCTCTGCTTCCCCTCCTGAGGATTTTGCGTTTGGGGAAACTTTACATACTTGAAGGGAGCATTTGCACTGGGAAAGCCAGGAGTTTTCTGATTCAAAAAGAGGCTCAGGGATTTCCTCCTTCTACCTCAGCATAGGCCTTTGGCTATACCTCCTGTGCTAGACATTGTTGATGATGTTTTCTCGGAATCCAGTTTGGCTCCTGATTCCCTGCCTCCTGCTCCTAGTAAACCTGACAGATACTACAGGGTTCCTGAGTCCCACAAATTCCTTTTCAAAAACCCTGTTTCAGATCCAGAGACTATTTCTCAGGGGCCCAAGGGCATTAAGGCTTCTACTGCTAAAAATCCTGCCCCTTCTGATAGAGACTCCGGGGTGCTGGCTAGATGGGGTAAAAAGGTTTATACTTTTTCAACTTTGGCAATCACAACTTTAAACTGCCAATTTCATATGTTAAAATATCAGCAACATGTTATTGGACTGCTTAAACAGAAAATGATGTTGATTCCTGACTGTGTGGAAAGTAAAGATTTACAGGACTTAATGCATTCTGCTGAACAAGTTGGAAAACATACTTTGCAATGTGGTTTTGATTCTTTAGAAGCCTCTTGTAGGGCTGCTGTTACTGGGTCTCTTCTTAGAAGGCATGCTTGGCTTAAGGAGCAATCTTTGCCTGATCATGTTAAAGCTAAATTGTTGGATGCTCCTTTAAATCAGGACCGCCTGTTTGGCAACAAGGCTGAAGAAGTTCTTAAAAAGATGGAAGATAAAGCTAAATCTATGCAAACTGTTAAAGGTATTTACAAGCGCAATCTCCTAGATTTAGTAGGCACTGGCCTACTAAAAATTGGTCCTTTCCAGTTCCTTCCAGGTCTTCTCAAGCCAAATCCAGACACAGCAAAAACGCCATGTTTCAATCCCAGGGGACTCTCAGAACTAAGCAGTGTGTGTGTGTGTGTGTGTGTGTGGGGGGGGGGGGGTCTCCACTTCCAAATCTGGAAATAACAAGACACCCCCTATGGTGTACAGTCTCAATGACTTCCATTTAAAATTCCCAAGCACTTATCTTTTGACCGCCCCTTTAGGGGGAAAGATTGGTCTTCATGTAAAGAACTGGAAACTCACAACCCAGGACAAATGGGATTTAAATATGGTGTCCCAGGGATACAGATTTCATTTCCACACGTTGCCAACACCAAATGGGTGGCCAGACCTGCCCCCAAATCCATGGGCAGAGGCTCAAAAACAAGTACTTTCTCTCATAAGCATGGGGGCTATTCATCTGGTACCAGAAGAGGAAAAGGGACAAGGTTTCTACTCCAGATTTTTCTGGTACCCAGAAAAGACAATTCATGGCATCCAATCCTGGACCTGTCTACTCTAAACACCTTTCTGGAGATTCCAAAATTCAAGGTACTGACTCTTCACCAATTACTTCCTATGCTAGGCAAAGACGCCTGGTTGGCAACACTAGATTTCAAAGAAGCATACCTGCACATCCAAATCGGGGAATCCTGCAGAAGATACCTACGCTTCAAAGCAGGCTGCACGCATTATCAGTTCTCTGCACTGCCCTTTAGCTTGTCTACTGCTCCCAGGGTATTCACAAAGTGCCTGGCTCCAGTTATTGCATTTTGCTGGCAAAGAAGTATTCAAATATACCCATACCTGGACTATTGTCTAATTCAGGCAGAAAGCAAGGGCATACTTTGAAATCATCTGACATTTGTAAAAAGGGTTCCAGCTTGTTTGGGGTACACCATAAATGAAAAGAAATCACAACTGGTACCCTGTCAACAAATTACATTCCTGGGAGCAAGTTTGAATACAACTTCCCAGATGGCTTACCTCACGCCAGAAAAGCAAATTCATTTGGTAACCTATTTCAAACAAGTGGCCACAAAAACCCTGCTATCTGCAAGACAAATACTGCAAGCCTTGGGGTTCATGGCCTCGTGCATTCTTCTAATTCCAGATGCAAGACTGCATATGAGGAAACTACAGTGGTATCTAAAAAGCCTATGGAGTCAACATTCTCACAGCCTGGAAACAATGATTCCTATCATACCTTGCCTATGCCTAGAGTTCCTCTGGTGGGCAGAGGCCTGCCACCAAAACAAGGGACTACCGTTCACACTACTCCCTGCTGGCCAAACCCTAACAACAGATGCATCAGACTATGCATGAGGGGCTCACCTAGCAGTGAAGTGCATTCAGGACAAATGGAACCCAAGTCAAATGCACCTACATATCAATCAAAAAGAAATGTTAGCTGTACAGAATGCTCTGACAGCCTTCAAGGACTACATTCTTCCAGGACAACTAATGGTAAAGACGGACAACACCATGGTTGTGTGGTACATAAACAAGCAGGGAGGTACACATTCCTACCCCCTCTGCAGACTAGCCATGGCATTGTGGAACACAGCTTTGAGCTACCAAGTGCACCTACAAGCTCAATTCCTGCCAGGGAAATTAAATACACTGGCAGACGGACTAAGCAGAAACCTCATGGACCCACACAACTGGAACCAAGGATTTTCAAAATGTTGACAAGCGAGTGGGGGAGCCCAGACATAGATCTGTTTACCTCCTCCCAGAACTACCAGTTGGACAAGTTTTGCACAAGGACTCCCCACAAACAAGCCTGGAAAGTGGATGCTCTGTCCTTCAGCTGGAAAAACATATCAGTCTACGCCACCCCCCCCCTCCCCGCTGTCTATGCTCTCCAAAGTTCTACTAAAAGTCAAACAGGACAAACCAAGGATGATCTTGATTGCTCCAGACTGGCTGTGCCAACACTGGTACCCCCTCCTGTGCAGTGTGTCGCAGTTACCTCCATGGCACCTGCCGCAGACTCCTTCCCTGCTGTCTCAGCAGGAGAACCAAATTCTGCACCCTCAGCTTCCAACATTGAACCTTGCAGCCTGGCTTATCACTTAAATTCACCCTTAGCATCCCTCAGCAAACCTGCGATGGATGTCCTCTTAGAGGCAAGGAGACCTAGCACTAGAAAATCTTCTGCTGAAAAATGGAAAAGATTCTGAGCCTGGAACCAATCTCAAGGGATGAGCACAGTGGCACCCAATTTACCTCAGATTTTGCAATACTTAACTGAGATGCTTCACAAGGGCCTGTCTTTTTCCTCCATTAAAATCCATGCCTCAGCCATTTCAGCTCATTATAACACAGAACCTCCCCTCTTCTCTCATCCTGTGCTCAAGCAGTACCTCAGAGGGGCCAAAAACCTGAGACCACCCAGGAGAGCTCCAACCCCTGCCTGGGACCTTAACTTTGTATTGGAGAAGCTCACTCTACCTCCTTTCGAGCCAGCTGCTACTGCAGACTTAAAATTTCTTTCTTGGAAAACAGCTTTCCTTTTAGCAATCACTTCAGCTTGAAGGATATCTGAATTACAGGCCCTTATGGCAGCGGAGCCTTTCATTTATCTTTCATGCGGACAGGGTGTCACTCAGGACCAACCCATCCTTCATGCCCAAGGTGGTATCCAGTGTGGCTTTTAATCAGTCCATTCATTTGCCAACCTTCTTTCCAAATCCACAAAACAAAGGAGAACAGATTCTGCATTCATTGGATGTGCACAGACAACCTAGACTCTACTTGGACAGGACTAAACCTCAAAATCTGAACAACTGCTGGTAGCATTTGCTGCAGGGATAGAGGGGAAGGCTATTTCAAAACAAAGCATTTCTAAATGGATAAGCCATTGCATTAATTTCTGCTATAAGCACCATGGAAAACTTATCCCTCAGGGGATCAGATCTCACTTCACCAGGGCTGCATTTACTTCTGTAGCCTTTCTCAGAGGTGTTCCTACCAGGGACATCCTAGAAGCTGCTACCTGGAGTTCTGTACATACTTTCACCAAGCATTATCATTTGCCAATTTTCTTTAAATCCAGAGCTGACTTTGCCACTGTTGTCTTGCAGGGCCTTTTAGCTGGCCCTAATGCTATATAAACTCCTACTCCCAACCATGGCTTTGGGAATCTACCCAAATGTAATGACTGCAACAGTGAAACACGAAGAACATAGTACAATTGTGTACACTTACCATAAATGTAGATGTTCGAGTGTGTTCACTGTTGCAGTCCTGGTTACCCTCCCTAATTTCTTCTGGCTATACCTCTACTTTCCTGTACTATGCTTAAAAGCCTTTTTGGTGTATTTGCTTTTTGTTGGAGGTATACCTCTGTGTTTTTATGTTTATTTGCTCCCTATTAGGGGGACACCTGACATCTGGGGCAAGAAAAACTGCTGTAATGGCATCAGCTGCATGCTTTATACCCCCTGATGACCTGACGCCATGGAAGAAGGGACAGCAACCGACGCAGGACCCAAGACTTTGTTAATCAGGCTGACTGAGGGCAATCTGCAAGCAGATTACCCAAATGTAATGACTGCAACAGTGAATACACTCTAGCATCTACATTTATGGTAAGTGTACACAACTGTACTTTTTTACTGCTACCCAGAAGAGTTAAGTATTTGCCTAGCAATACTGTGATACTGTTTATCTACAGATTTAAATGGTTATATTTTTCCAGCCACCGTCCTCCCACACACATACACATATTCACATGCTGACACCAGGTCTATGAAAAGCTGCAGTGAATTTTCTCACATCCACACCTACACACACACTGCTCCTGACAAGCCAGGTTTATCAAATGACAGATATACACACAACATATATTGCAAACCTATCTAAAGGTAAATTGGAGGAATGCCAGTTCATCTGTGACATGTCTTTGGAGTATTGGAGGAAGCCAGAGCACATGGATTGAACCCACACTGAGATAGAGACGGCATGTAGACACCACACAGAATAAGCTACAATCATGATCTCAACCACAGCCAAGTACTAGAGGATGGTAATGCTTCTTCTGCACCACTGTGCCAGTGAGTAATTGTGTTCACAAACATCCTGCTGTGGTCAAACCACCAGCAATGACCACATATGTGCGGTGCTGATGTTTGTGATGGAAAGTGAAAGAAATTACAGTCAACTTGTTACTCTTGAGTACAAGGCAACCTCCACATGAACAAACCATACCAGTTTTACACAAATTTCAGCAAGTACAATGCATTGAGACAGCTCTTCAGTCACGCCAGATTATTGTTTACGGGAATAAACATTTTTTATTCTCAGATGACCTCCATGCCTTATTATGATTAAAAAAAAATGACAATGATGTATTTGCATAAACACACAGTAAAGTATTCCATCTTGCTTTACTCAAATGCACACTTGACTTGCAGACAGAGTGATTGCTATTTAAACTGAGCAAATGCCAGTTGCTTTCATGTACAGACTATCATCATCACCACCCAGCAGTTATAGCCACTTCTGTGTACATTGCGATGTCTGTAATTAGCTGCTTCACACAAATCGCATTAGTCTTGAAAAATAAGAATAATGAGCAAGTAGCAGTCATTTTCCACCGTGAACATCCTCTTTAATTATAGCTACTTTGTGCACATTGCAGATGCCAGACTTATAAGTAAAGGGCACACAGTAAGTAACATTAGGTTTTCATTTGCATTAAAACATTACCTTATGCCAAATGATAGGTTTTGCATTCATATGCTTTTTCTGATGGCTGTGAAGTCAAATGTCTGTCATTATTTGTGAGACGGCAACAGTTCATGTGTACTAGACAGCTACTTTTTTATGAGTAATGGACCAAAAAAAATAGGGAAAATCATCTGGGACAGTTGAGGTGAGGCACAGCTCTCATCTTCTTTCGTCAAGAGTCCAGGGCAAAGCCACAAACTAAGGTGTGAACAAAGACCTAAAATTAGAGCCTATTTTTATGTATTAATCTAATTCACTTAAAAGTTAATAGAATATTAAGTTTTATGTCAGCTTGCATTTTCAGAAGAATAAGAAGTATGAAACAAATGTCTGGTATTGTTGCCTAATTTGTAATAGTGAGCTATTAGAAAGTCAGGCACTTTATGAGGGGCAGGGCAAAATGAACTAAAACCAGGGACATGTTGCAAAATCAGAGACTTGAAAGCTAGGATATCTGGTTGCCTGCCATGGTAAAAAATAAATGAATAAAACTTGCCTAGTAAAACCCAGCATATTCTGCATAGATGCGCCCCAATCGGAGCATTCTGTTTTAGACCCTATTCAGGCACTTTGGCTACCACCAGATACATGCATCATGTGGTGTTACTGCCATTACCTGCCATCTTTCAAAGTTTCTGGGCTTTCTGGTCGGTCCCACCCACCACAGTCTATACACCAAGTCAGAGAGCAGTATCAAATTATATCCTTGAATTTCTGAGTCCCTAATTTTCTTTACCAGTGGTTCTAAATATAATGCAAATAAAGGGAAAGAGGACACCCCAGCCTGGTTCTTCTGCTCAAGCAGAAATTATCAGAGAGGATCCCACCTTTTTACTTTTTGCCTCCTATTCCTCATATATTGTGTTAATCAACCTTATAATTTTTTTGGGAACTCCTGGTCATATTTTGAGAGAGAATTGTGTTGAAACTTGAAATTATTGATACTCCCACCACAAATGTCCTCGCCCAACATGCCATGGTACATCAGTGTTATAAAAACTTTTTTTTACAGTTTGCTGCTTCTCAATGCTATGTCCTCTAGAACAGTAGCTGAATAGCTGGTAGCAAAATTCATATTTGCTGGAAAGCCAGCATGCATGTAACCCAACAGAAATTAAATTTAAAAAGAGCTGGTTTGTACTGAAGTTTTCTGTACTTTTTATGCATAATAGTAAACATTTACATTTCTGAACCAGGAGACAGTAAAGTACTCTTTATTCTCAGCTTTTGACTTCACATGTTTTTGAAATCTTTGTGAATTGAGTTGCAGGTATAGTGTGGACCTGTTTCTGTCTGCAGGTGTGGTTTCCTGGTTTCTCTTTGTTGAGCAACTGTTTTCTCTCACCTTTTGTTTGTTTTCTTGATGCTCTTAATTTCAGCTGTTGTTGCTGATTTAGTTTTATAGTTTATTACAAAGGCTGAATTGTTCAGCTATTCATTGAGCTCCAGACGGACTGTATAGACACGTGCATCTCTTGTGTAAATAATGGATTGGATTCATGAATGGCTTATGCGTTGCACAATGAGGGCTGCACTTTGTCTAACCCTTGATGTTGTACTTTCATTACATCTCCATGCTTATTATCAGAACAGTATGCAATGTACCTGTCCACCTATACTAATATGCAAAAGTACCTGTCCACCTGTACTACATTAAGCAAAGTACATGTCCATCTGTACTGCAGTATGCAGAGTATCTGCCCGTTTATACTACATGTGCCTGGATCATCTAGAACTGGATACAGATATGTTCCCAAAAGTCTTTACATTCTATCTTTGTCTCCTGCAAAATGCATTAGTAAAATAAAAGAGCTAGTGTGTGTTTGTAGAAGTAGGACAAGGTTAGCTGTTAAATGTCAAGCATTCTCCTTTCTCAGAGTGTGGCAGAACAGCTGTCATCCAACCAAACCTGTGTCTTACAGATGTGATAATTCTGAAGTTGTGATGGTTTATGACATGTAAAAACCTGTTGCTCCAGACATTTTTATGAATCCCTCCAATATGCAGTTCGTAAATAACCAATTCAGTAGTAAAGTTGCCAAGTTTGACACACTGGAACCTGCTAACACCACAGGGAGGTGGATGAGAAAAGTCAAGCTAGGGAGTTGCCTGCACAGGGGAGTGGGGAAGTCAGTAGATGAAATGATAGAGCGAAAGACATAAGTTAATGCAGCTTCCCTTGTGTCATTATTGTATATAGAGTGGTGCTGAGGTATGATAGTAAGGGCAGGAGAGTGGTTAGTCATATAAATTTGTGTGTCATGGAGGATGTCATGACATGTTAAGTGGAAGGGGTTATTAATTGAAGGATTTGCTTCTGGAGGTACAACAGCATGGAGGGACAAGAGGGTTATTAGTAGAAAGATGTTCTGCTGAACACATGGCTGCCCAGTAATAGAAGGATAACTTGTCAGGGCATGCTAGCACATTGGTAGGAGGAGTGGAGTTGTACTTTGGGCTCAGGGCATGAAAGCAAGAGAGGCAGGTGAGATGATCAGTACATGCTTCTTGTGTGATAGCATATCTGCTGGCCTTGCCACTGATGCTGGGTAGAGAAGGTAGCTGGGATGTCTAGCAGAGGGCCCCCCTACTTCAGCAAGCCAGTTATTAATATGCCAGTTGGTCAAATTCCGTAGGTGTAAGGGTCACAGAATATTGAAAATATTGCGTGGTAGAGGGTTCTTCACAAATCGTAGCACATCTCAATCATCTTGTCATCTGGCATGCAGAAAGCATTTCTTGGAACTGATAAAGGACGTGTCACTGCCAGTAAAGAAATTGTGGCAACTGATGTTATGAGAAACTGACTGTGAATAGTACTGACTCTGCTGCTAGTGTAGAAATTGGAATGTACACCATGAAGTGGGCGATTCCAGAATAAGTAGGGACTTGGTGTCCAAGGAGGCTGTCTGTCCTACCGTGTAGAGGAGGAGTCACAGTTATCTACTGCAGGAACATACATTGGTGGATACTAGGACAGTGGCCACATATGCAGCTGGCGTGCATAGTTCCAGCATGTTGTGACCAGAGATACCATCCATTTAACATTTTGTTAATGTAATGTACACTGATGTGACTGAGGAATTCACAGAAGCACAGAGCACCACAGCACTTGCTTCTTTTCTGGATGCTCTGGTTTTCTCCTACTTCCCACAAGTGTGCCTTAGGTGAGTGATGGTTCTTCAGTCTAGTGATGCGTCAGTCTGTGTGTGTCTGTGTGCGTGTGTCTAGGTGTGTGTGTAGGCATGTGCATGTGTGTATAGGCATGTGCACATGTGTGTGTAGGCACACGCGTGTGTTTATAGGTGCGGTCGTGCGTTCAGATGCATATTTGTGTGTGTGTATGTGTGTCCGTGTATGCAGCTGTGTATTTGTGTGTGTGTATGCGTGTGTGCAGCTGTGCATGTACTTGTTTGCTGACAGATATGTGCAAATTGTGTGAGCAGGCACCCCACTTGGGATTACTTTCACTGCCTTGTTCCCATGAAGTGCTAGGATATTCTCCAGCTTATCTGTGACTTGACAGTAGATTGAGGGTAACTGGAAAATGAATGAATGACTAATGTGATTTAGAAAATAGCAGTGCATGGTTCAGTCAAATACTGAAGTAGATTTAAGTGTCAGTCACATAGCTGTTGCTGAGCTTTTCCTTATGAAAATGCAAATTCGTGCTTTTAAAATGTCAAGTTTGTGATTTTGCTAATATGCATATCTCTGAACTGTCTCTGATTTTGACTTGAATTTTAGCTCTGTCCCTTTTAATCTCTCCTAAAACTGATGACTGTTGGAGGAAAGGTAGTGATTTTACACTTAATAAATAATGACGATAGAGTTATAGACTTCTTTTACTTCCGAAAATTATATTAATTCACTTTCTCTTAGTCTATCAATGCCTTGAATTAATAGTACTAATATTTTAAGTGTCCCTGGTTGGTTGAGACCTATGCTAATATGTGTAAGTATGTTGTTCAGTATGACTGATGTGATTAACTGCTCAAAGATCTGCATTTAATATTGCATTTGATTGTTTTGTTTTGAAGAATTTACACAAAACATCTGAGTAGAACATTATGATCCAGTGAAGTGTTAAACTTAGACATCTGCACAGATCTCTTAGTTACAGTTGACAGGAGAAGTGGTGGTAGTTGTTGCGGAATCTGTATAACTTACCTCAGCTGTGGTAAAGTGGAACTTTATATTGAATTTTTGTTATGAGCTTATTCTTACAAGCGATGTTTGCTGTTTATTTCAAACGATTTCAAGGAGCTTCAATTCTAGTATGGACAGATGGGGACTACACTGTTCAGCAGATTGTATCCATTTAAGGTCAGTTTCTTGTGAAATGTTACGCTAGGATGTCATTTGATTTAAAAAAATGTTTCAAAGTGCATTTACGCAAGAATTCTGGCATGTTTTACACAGGCAAAGCCCCACTTATACCACCCATTCAAAGAACTGGTCTGAGGTTACTACACCATGGTATATGGTCCCCCCCAAAAAAATTCTACATGGTCTCATTACAAACCATGTACTTTCAGTTGCCTGAAGTATGTGTTTAATATAGTCTGTGTGTCCTGTGAGACAAAACTGTCAACTTATTCCAGACTAATATTACTCTTGTTTTGGAAAAAGGATATGCCCATCCAGAATATAATTTTAAAACATATTGTCTCATTAAAAAGTACACTAGCTCACATTACTATTGCTTGTGTTGACTTCAGGCAGTCCTCCTTAACCAGAGTAATGGGGTATGTAGTTGTTTGAGGTGCTGTTCTAATGTGACGTAGAAATACATTTTCTTTTCAGTTTTCTGACAGAAGTTAAGACTTCTAAGTAATGCCCATCTGTAGTATTATCACTCTGAAATCTTAGCTGTTCTCCTTTCCCATAAAGCCAGTAGACTAGGTGCATCTTCACTGCTCCCTTCAAGCATGTATTGTCTTTAGGGAGGTGTGTTGCTTCTTATTGCCAAGAAATGTGATCATTTCCTATACTCTGTCAGTGTGCTACAGCAGTGCTTGCATTTGCTTTCGTATTCTACGGTTTCACACACGAGGTGCAGTATTTCTGCCTTCCGTCCCTTCTTTTTATGGTCATACAAGCTAATTTCTTGTACATTCATTTCACATCTGACAAGTGCTTCAGATTATATTGATGGATTTCAATCCCTTTTTTTTAGAACATGTTATGAGTTATATCTCACATTTTTGCTGTGGAAGGCATTCAACTTGGTTATTTGTGTTTAATTATAGCAGAATGTCAGGCTGTACGTCTTGGTATGTAGTATGTACGAACTAAGTTTTTACAAGCTTTATATTTGTACTGAGTCTGAATTCATACAGGCTTGCCTGTTTACTATTCAAAGTGTACCAATCGATGTGAAATGCTGCCTGATACTTTGGAATTGCACTGTGTACTTTTGCAGTGCATGAGTCAGCAAAGTACAGCGACAGGACCTCTGAACATTTAGTTTAGTTTGTTTTAGTTTGATGTTAAAGACGAGAACACTGATTTACTTGAACTGTGCTGTCTGAATAGTTATATCAGTGGACTGCCCCTTCTTCTCCGAAGTATGGTAAGAAATGTCATGGTGCAGCTTTTGTTTTTCTTTTTATACTCCTGATTGTTGTTGCACTGCAGGCATATACAGCATAGTCTGCCTCCTGGTAAACATGAGGCATTGTCATGCATGGGCATTATCTCAGCAGATGTGCTTGTTGTAGCTGTATTGGTGCGTGTTTTATTCTGACCAGAGTTGATGGACTTTGTTATGCTCTGAAGATGTAGTTTGTTGGGGGGGATAGATGCTGGATGAAGCCAGAATTGTTATTGTTGCCAAATGTTTTCTGTACTGGTCCTTACTGTTGCCTTCCCTTTCAAAATTAGCTGCAAAAAATATTCTCATCATCTTCTTCTTTCGGCTGTTCCCGTTAGAGGTCGCCACAGTGGATCATCTGTTTCCATTTCTTCCTGTCCTCTGCATCATGCTCTTTCACACCAGCCACCTGCATGTCCTCTCTCACCACATCCATAAACCTCATCTTAGTCCTTTCTCTTTTCCTCTTACCTGGCAGCTCCATCCTTAGCATCCTTTTCCCAATATACCCAGCATCCCTCCTCAGCACATGTCCAAACCAACGTAATCTCGCCTCTCTTGCTTTGTCTCCAAACTGTCCAACCTGAGCTGACCCTCTAATATACTGATTCCTAATCCTGTCCATCCTAGTCACACCCAGTGCAAGTCTTAACATCTTTAACTCTGCCACATCCAGCTCTGACTCCTGCCTTTTCAACAATGCTACCGTCTCCAACCCATATAACATAGCTGGTCTCACTACCCTCTTGTAGACCTTCCCTTTCACTCTTATTGGTTACCCGTCTGTCACAAATCACTCCTAACACTCTTCTCCACCCATTCCACCCTGCCTGTACTCTGTTCTTCACCTCTTTTCCACACTCACCATTACTCTGAACTATTGATCCCCTTTACCAACTCTACTCCCTGCATCCTCACCATTCCTCTACCCTCCCTCTCATTTACACACATATATTCTGTTTTAGCCCTGCTGACCTTCATTCCTCTCCTCTCTAAAGCATATCTCCACCTCTCCAGGGTCTCCTCAACCTGGTCCCTACTCTCACTACATATCACAATGTCATCTGCAAACATCATAGTCCACGGGGCCTCCTGTCTAATCTCATCTGTCAACCTGTCCATCACCAGCAACAAATATTCTGTTTGATTTTAATCCAGAACTTCTTTGTACACAGTTTCTTGTTTTGTGTTGGATTACTACCCTTTTAAGTTTGACCAGGTCTAAACCGTAGAGGTGTATGGAAGCCTAATTTGTCCAAACACCGTTGTACATGCAGGGTAGAAGCATGACCTCAGGGGTAAGTAATGAGGAGTAAAATATTATACAGTGCTTGGGCTGAGCCTGTCAAGTGCAACTTTCTCTACTGTACCTGAAAACGAGGAAATGTATAGTGGATTTCAGTTGTGTTAACATGTCATATAAAGGAATACAAACCTGACCTCATCCAATCTGTCTTCAACCTGTAAGACTTATGAGCTCAGCGAGAGAAACTTTCCGAGTCTCTAGCTCCTTCCCATTTCCTTTTATATGCACTTGACTGTTATTGCTTCTCTAAATCCCACTTGCCACTCGGTGAGCTTACAACAGGGAAATGGCCCCCAAGTTACTTTCTGCACCCCCCCCCGGTTGTTGTCATTTTCCAATTATTGTTATTCATTGATCGTTTAATGCTTGGCAACAAGTTTAGGTCAGATCTTTCCAGTTTTGTAATTTTATTTTCTGTCAAAACTGTATTTGCTATGCCCATTTCTTGTGGCTATGCTCCATTTCCTGGCGACAGTTTTCAGCCTCCATAGACTGTCTTTTGCTTTATTTACTTGAGATTTTTGACTGCTTTTTGCTTCTGTTTTTTTTTTCTTTATCTGATTCTCTGGTTGTGTTTAAGAAGCGTAAGTGTTGTAGGCACAAGATTTGACCATGTTGTTTGACCTGATCTTTTTAAATTCTAATTGCGATATTTGCAGTGCTTTTGATAACTGCACCATGGTAAACGGAAAATAAAAATTGATTTTAAAAGGAGTCTTGGTTAGAGAATGAAATTCAGTTATTAAGAAGTTAGAAAAGTTAGAAAAGTTTTCATGTGTTTTTTTTCAGATAACTTATGCAAAATATATGCTGATTAGACTTGAAATGTAGTGTGTTTTTGAATTTCTGTACCTATAAGGTAGGCAAGCGAACTGGTCTGATGACCTTTTGCAGCTACAACCATGGTAGGGAAACTCTTGCATGGTATTCGTTGTTGCCACATTAAGTTCAGCAGTAGCTAGATGGGTTGAGTAAATGTCAAATAACTCAGAAAACCTGTCATAAAAATACAATCATAGAACAACTGCCTGAAGACCACAAACTTGATCTAACATTGTTTCTTCAGTACAGATTTTAACAGAGCGTTTCTCATGAGTATACCAATGTCCATTTGTGAGAGAGAAGAGATTAACAATAAATTATACAGTTTAATGGTTCAGGCGTTTGCTGTAGTACAAGGTGGTAAATTGAGAACAGCAAGCCTGGGTAGCAGTCAGAAGTTTTAACTCAAATTCAAAGCAGCAGATCTGGGCATTAGCCCTATGTTCACCATTGTTTGTAGTTACATTTGAAATTAATTTGTAGCACCTTAGTTGTTTGTGAAGTAAATGTAACTTTTGTGTCTAAGGTCACCAGGTAGTTTATACAGGAGTTGCTAACAAAAGTTAGAATAGGTGGCTTTCTTGTTGGTTAAGCTGCAAGGAGGTATGTTAAGCATTGCACCATAGGGTTGAGACCTAAAGATATAGTGCTGATGAAATTATTTTTTTAAAGTTTTCTTACATAGACAACTATTGCCATTCATTAGAGAAGTGCTTTTCTGAAGCTAAACAGACCTAGGCTCCCTTTTACTATCGGAACTTTATATGCAACTGGCCACTGACAAAAAATAATGTTGGGAAACATCTGTTCTTTTGCTGTAGCAGGGAGAATGAGAGACCTGTAGGTTTTACATAAAATAAACCTTGGCAACTAACAGCACACCATTTCTGCTTGCTAAGATTGCAGCCTCTAGAAGGAAGGGTAAACTTAGCCAGGGAGTATTGCTGACTAAATTGACATAAAGCCCGCTTGTCGTCCCCCACCCCCCCACAGATCTCTGAGCAATGGGCACCTATTGGATGTTTCGGTGCTTATAACTGACGTTGAAGCTTTGCATTTGATTAGTGCATTGATCCTGGCAGCACAGTAACTCCTGTTGCGCACTCTTCAGACTTGTTGCATAATCACAAGAAGTTTGGCTGGGAGTCAGCTAGGAGGGATTAAGTTCCACTCCAGCCTATATGCTCCATGGAAACAAACTCTGCTGTGGCATGCTTCACCACAGTTGGAGCAGTGTTTAAAATATTTATAGTTCTTAAAGGAATGTGCGTAGGTTAGTTCTACACTTCTCTCTGTTCTGTTGCTCCCTACATCTGTCCCTTCAGTTCAACTGAGGTCATGTTTACCCTCCACTTCTCATATGTTCTGTCTTATTTTTGTTTCTGTTGCTTCAAAATGGCAGTGACTATTTGCTTCCAATGTATAACTGCATTTGTGGTGCATAATACTGTTGGTCATGTAAGGTGTTCTGTTAGGCCCTGTAAACCATATATTTGCAAAGAGTAATCAAATGTTTCCTCTCTGTCTTTTACGGCTTGAATTATCTTGTCAAAATAGTGGAAAAACTTTTTATTGCAAAGCATTCAGCTGCATGTCAGGTGCTATTTTAGTCACACACTGTCCTCATGAGCTTTCCATTTGTTTAACTGGATTTTAATTTAGTCCAAATTACCCTTGAAAACATGATAGTAATACCCCAGTTTCCCCATCAGGTTACACTGAAGTACAAAAATAAACAGATTTTTTTGCAACATTACACACAACTGTTAAAAAAGACTGTTATTAAAAAAAAAGAGAGAGATGAGAAAAAAATACATTACTAAATTTGCTGTTGAATGGTATTGAGCAGGGTGTCAGGGTAGTGTAGCACTTGGTGCTTACTACTACCTGACTGCACTTGGTTACCTGGTTTTATTGGGTACCTCATTAGGGAGTCTCCACATACCCCTTGTGTGGTTTTTGTCAGGGTTTCCAGTTTCCTCCGACATCCTAAAGGCATTCCAGTGGGTGATTTGATGGTACTCCAGATTGCCTGTATGTATGTGCATGCGTCTCTCCTGAGATAAACTGGTGTCCAGTACATGATTCCTTCTCAGCTTTATGCCTATTGCTTGGCAGCACATACTGATTCCCCACTGACTGTGAATAGGATAAAGTAAATAATTAAAAGTAAATGTATTGCACTTGTGTAGGTAATTAGCTTTCTGTTGGAGTTTGTTCTCTCTTTGTTTTTCACAAGATGTGGACTGAATTTACCCAATCACCATACGTTAAACTTTTCTGTAGGCATTTCAGATTGCATTAATAGTTCTGATGATGTTCATTGTGCATACAGCTGCAGTCATAACAGATGGGTTATCCTGCCGTCAGGCTGGTCCACGGTCGGCCGAATTCCAAAGTCTAGGTCCGGCGTCGGTTGTCGTTGCTTCTTCCCTGACGTCAGTGCGGCAGGGGTATAAAAGAACCAGCCGACGCCATTTTCTTCAGTCTTTCTTGCCACGTGGTGCCCGAAGCAGAAGCAGTTCGCAAGTGCCGGTCGGCCAGCTCCTGAGATTTACGAAAATTTTTCAGCCAAAGTCGTCTTGAAAGCCAAGTACCCCGTTGGGGAAACTTTTCTTGCCTCAGACCGATGTCAGACAAAGTTAATAATTGCATTTCTTGTGGGAAGCAAATACCGCATAAGGATTTCCATTCCTTCTGCATTCCTTGCTTAGGCCCAGACCACGACGTCTCGGCCTGTCATCTTTGTGTTAGATTCAACAGACGCACTATTAAGCGTCGGGCGGAGTTCGCCCAGCACTATTTTGGTAAAAAAATTAATTACATTATGTCGTCGGATACTCCGACTCCAGTTTTGAGTAAAAGACGCAAAGATAAGGATCGACATACGAGGTCCGCGACTTCTACCGACACCACGCTTAATCCGGATACAGGTGCTCTGGTTCTCAGCGAAGCGCCTATGCAGCCCCTGAGTACCGATGACGCTTCTTTAGCGGTGTCTTCTGTTCCCGAGGTCGCAGGCTCCTCGGCCCCCACTCCGACTACAGATACCGACGCCACTCTTGGCAGGGAAACTCAGAGTTTAGACAGACCTGCCACCTCTCAAGGTGTCTTCAGGCCTTCCTCTTTTTCCATTAAGGCTTTCACAAAATCTAAAGCAGCCATGAAAACTAAAAGACAAGCTCCACAGAGCCCCTCTCAAGGCCCCATGCCTAAAAACAGATGCTCAAAATGGCAGAGGATTTGATTACTCTTATCAGGGGTTCTCAACCACCCTCGGACAAAAGGCCCAGACTGGAGGAAGACTACCCTTCCTCAGACCAAGGCTGTATTACCTCAGAACATTCTGAGGACCAGGAATATTCATATTCCCCTTTTGAAGATTCTGATGCTGAGGAGTCCATTCCCTCGGTCTCCCCCCCCCGAGGACTATTCTTTTGGGGAAACCTTACATACCCTGAGGGAACACTTTCACTAGGAAGGCCAAGATTACTCAGATTCCAAGAAAAGGCTCAGGGATTTTCTCTTGCTTCCTCAGCACAGGCCTCTGGCTATCCCTCCTGTTTTGGATATATTAGATGATGTGTACACAGAAGCCAGCCTCAACCCAGATTCTTTACCTCCAGTTCCTGTTAAACCTGACAGGTATTACCGGGTTCCTTATTCACACCAATTCCTATACAAAAGCCATGCTGCTGACCCAGAAACTATTTCACAGGGTCCCAAGGGAATTGAGGCCTCTACTGCCAAAAACCCATTACCTTCAGAGAGGGATTCCAGAGCTTTAGAAAGGTGGGGGAAAAAGGTATACACCTCAGCCACTTTAACCATGAGGGCATTAAACTGTCAGTTCCATATGTTAAAGTATCAACAGTTTTTGTTATCTCAGTTGAAAAGCAAAATGACACAACCTGAACAACCAGATTTAAAGGAGTTGCAGGATTTGTTGCATAGTGCAGAGCAAGTGGGTAAACATACCTTGCAATGTGGTTTTGATGCTTTAGAGGCCTCATGTAGAGCTGCTGTTACAGGGTCTGTCATACGTAGACATGCTTGGCTCAAAGAGCAAACCTTACCAGATCATGTCAAAGCTAAATTAATAGATGCACCTCTTCAAAAAGATGTATTGTTTGGTGTTAAAGTTGAGGAGGTACTAAAGAAAATGGAGGAAAAGGCAAGATCAATGCAAACAGTGAAATATTTCCTACAGGTACAGCCTCCACGTTTCAGCAGAAACTGGCCTTCAAAAAATTGGTCCTTTCCAGCCACGGACAGACTTCAAAGAGGTAGATACAGGCGCCCGAGGGGTAGAGGGCAATCTCAAGGATCATTTAGAGCCAGACAATGGCAAGCACCTACACCAAGAGGTGGAGAAGATAGATCACAGCCATTCAGAAAGCAGACACAATGACTTTCCCCTTTGCATGCCAAGCAAAGCTTTAATGGCAGCACCTTTAGGCGGAAAACTGGCATTATTTTCAAATAATTGGCATATTGTCACAAAAGACAAATGGATCCTGGACATTATAGACAGAGGCTACAGATTCCACTTTCACACCCTTCCAAAAAATGAGAGGCATGCCAAACCTGCCACAAAATCAAAGGACAGAGGCACAAAAACAAATTTCAGCTCTCATGGACATGAAAGCTATTCAAGAGGTACCTGCAAAAGAACAGGGTCAAGGTTTTTATTCCAGACTATTCCTGGTACCAAGGAAGGACAAAGATTGGAGACCTATTTTGGACCTATCCATCCTAAACACATATTTACTCATACCAAAATTCAAGATGCTCACATTACAGCAGCTTCTTCCCATGCTGGGCAAGGAGTCTTGGCTGGTAACATTGGACCTCAAGGAGGCATACCTGCATGTCCCTATCAGACAAGATTGCAGAAGATACCTCAGATTTCTTGTAGGTTCAACCCATTATCAATTCTCTGCATTGCCCTTTGGCTTATCTACTGCGCCCAGAGTGTTTACGAAATGCCTGGTATCAGTAATTGCCTTCTGCAGACTTCAAGGGATACAAATATACCCATATCTGGACGACTGCCTGATCCAAGCGGACAGCAAGCACATACTTCTGAAACGCCTGGCCTTTGTAATAAAATTGTTGAACTTTCTGGGATACACAGTCAACAAAAATAAATCAAAACTAATACCCTCTCGAGCAATAATTTTCCTGGGTGCCAGCTTGAATACAAACACCCAGATGGCCTACCTCACGCCAGAGAAGCAAGGGCAACTATCTCAATACTTCAGAAAAATGGCAAAGTTCACCAGACTGACTGCAAGGAAAGTCCTGCAGGCTCTGGGATTCATGGCATCTTGCATCCTACTGATCCCATGTGCAAAGCTGCATATGAGGAAACTTCAATGGTACCTAAAAAACTTATGGTCTCAACACAGCCACAGTTTGGAAACAATTATACCACTCATTCCATGTCTTCAAAAGGAATTTCTGTGGTGGGCTCAAGCATGCCAAAGAAACATAGGTCTCTCCTTCTGCATGCCTCAAGCAAATCAAATCATCACAACAGACGCCTCGGACTACGCCTGGGGGGCGCACATGACAGATCAGCGCATTCAGGGCAAATGGTCCCAAAAACAGAAGCACCTACACATCAATCAAAAGGAAATGCTAGCAGTAATAAATGCTATTATGGCTTTCAAAGACCTACTGCATCCAGGCCAGCTATTGATAAGGACAGACAACACCACAGTGATGTGGTACATAAACAAACAGGGAGGGACTAATTCATACCCCCTGTGCAGACTAGCCATGTCCATTTGGAACACGGCTCTGGAATTGCAAATCCAACTTCAAGCACAATTCCTGCCAGCGAAGGAAAACACACTGGCAGACAACCTAAGCAGAAATATGACAGATCCACACGAATGGAAGTTGCATCCTCAAGTTTTCCCAAAGATAATTCAGGCATGGGGACGGCCAGACATAGATCTCTTTGCTACCCACAAAAATTACCAACTGAAAAAATTTTGCTCAAGGACCTATCATCCACAGGCCTGGAAAGTGGATGCACTTTCTTTCAATTGGACAACATTGACAGTCTATGCCTTTCCACGTCTTCCTCTGCTGCCCAAAGTTCTATTAAAAGCCAGAGCAGAGAGGCCAAAGATGATTCTCATTGCTCCAGACTGGCCAAGACAACACTGGTATCCACTCCTGAAGAGCCTGACGCATTCCCCTCCATGGTTCCTGCCTCTAGTGCCTCTTCTGTTGACCCAGCACAACTTCAAAACTCTTCACAGTCAGCTGAAAACCCTCAATCTAGCCGCATGGAGGATTTCTTGATTTCCCAACAGACCCTCCTCTCCAAGGAGGTGCAGGATGTCATCTTGGAGGCCAGAAGACCTTCAACTAGAAAAGCCTACTCCACCAAATGGAAACGGTTTTGTGCCTGGAATCAGAAAAAGGGCCAGAATCCTTGGGTTCTAAATTTACCTCAAATATTACAGTACCTAGCTGAGATGTTAAACAGTGGACTTTCCTTCTCCTCCATCAAGATCCATGCTTCAGCCATTTCTGCACAATACAACACTGATCCTCCTTTATTCTCTCATCCTCTCTTAAGACAGTTCCTCAGAGGGGCTAAGAATATAAAACCCCCAAGGAAACCACCAGTACCTGCTTGGGACTTCAACTTCATTTTAACTGACTCTGCCTCCATTTGAGCCAGCTGCCTCAACAGAACTGCAATATTTGTCATGGAAAACGGCCTTCCTTCTGGCTATCACCTCAGCATGCAGGGTTTCGGAACTACAAGCCCTCATGGCGGTGCAACCTTTCATCATTTTCCATCAGGACAGAGTTTCCTTACGAACCAACCCTTCCTTTATGCCAAAGGTAGTATCCAGTGTAGCCTTGAATCAGACTATCCACTTACCTACCTTTTATTCTAACCCACAAAACAAAGGGGAAAGACTGCTACATTCCTTGGACATTCACAGACAACTTCGTTATTATTTGGACAGGACAAAGCCATTCAGAAAATCAGAGCAACTCTTTGTGTCCTATGCTACAGGTGCTCAAGGAAAGACTATTTCCAAACAGACAATCTCAAAATGGATAGCCCACTGCATACGCTTTTGTTACTCATTTCATGGAAAAACTGTACCTACAAGCATCAGATCTCACTCCACAAGGGCCACAGCTACCTATGCAGCTTTCCACAGGGGGGTTCCTACCAAGGATATTTTGGAAGCAGCCACTTGGAGTTCTGTGCACACTTTCTCCAAGCACTATCACCTTCCACTGTACTCTAAATCTAGAGCGGGCTTTGCCACAGCAGTCTTGCAGGGCATCCTTGCTCCTCCTAGTTCCACTTAGTGCCTGCCACCCCTTTTTAGCTTTGGGATTCTACCCATCTGTTATGACTGCAGCTCTATGCACGATGAACATAGTACAATTCTGTACCTACCATAAATGTAGATGTTTGAGTGCTAATACAGCTGCAGTCCAGGTTTCCCTCTCTCCATCCCCTCTTGGGACAGGCCTTATGACAAACACCTCCTCATACAACCTGATTGGGGTATTCTTTATGGTGTATTTGCTTGCAAACTACTGTTTTTTGATTATATTACATTGCATTATTACATAAGTTTATGTTTTGCCTTCCTTCTGGGGGCACCTGACATCTGGGGCAAGAAAAACTGAAGAAAATGGCGTCGGCTGGTTCTTTTGTACCCCTGCCGCACTGACATCAGGGAAGAAGCGACGACAACCGACGCCGGACCTAGACTTTGGAATTCGGCCGACCGAGGACCCGCCTGACGGCAGGATAACCTATCTGTTATGACTGCAGCTGTATTAGCACTCAAACATCTACATTTATGGTAGGTACAAAACTGTACTTTTTCCCTTTTGCATTGTGATACAGATTTACAATGGTGTCATTTTCCTTTTTAGAAAGTGCTTTTCTTATTCTTGAGACTGTGCAAACTGACTGTTGTAGTTTTAGGAATTAGCCAGTCTAGCTATTACTTACACCCCCAGTTTGCCTGCATAACTTCAGACTGGAGATGTGACCTGCTCAGCAGATGCTTTGGAGGAGAGATACCTGATTTTTGCAGAATGTTGCGAGGGGCAGTAGTAACTCACTTTTCTGGTAGTGACAGCTGTATTGCAACATCTTTCAATGTCTCTTTCTCAATGAAGTTCAGTGAAAATTTGTAAAATAATGACTAGGTTTCCATCTCAGTACATCAGAACTTTTGTTTTTCAAACAGTGTTGCAAAGCATGGAGAAATTAGCAGTAAATGTTAATATGTGCAAACACCCCTTTAGTAACCATGCCACCAGTGTAACTTATAGGAGTGAAAGTGCACAGTTGTGTTCATTAGAATTACTAAAAAATGTCCTTGCATGTACCTTATTTCTTACAAATTCCCTGTGATACCGACTAGCTGACAGTTGTGTCCAGATGTTATTGAATGACCACTTTGTCCTCCTGTCATGTTTCCTGTTTTGAGTTTCCATGTTTCCAAAGATTCATAGCGACTAAATAAAACAAGACCAGAACCAAGGAGTGCAGCACAGTGCTATGATGTTGTACTGTACTGCAAAGTCTGTTACACATAGATCACTCTATAGAAACCATTAGGAACACGGAGACATTTCTCAGGTAAAACAACAGATTTTCCTGTTGGCAGAGACTAAATGAGAAACATTTTATTAAATTTGCCCTGAAGTCTGATAACCTTGACCTTTTGTAAAATCCTGCACCGTTTACTCACTAATGTTATCATGCCAGCTACTGTGCTGACATTGTTTTACTCCGCAGTGTCATCACTTGCAAACCATTAATGTATTTCTTGCATGCAACTTTTTGAAAAGTAAATGTAAAGGTGTTGTACAACTTAAAGTGGTTACTTGCTGTAAACCTTGTGCAGAGCCTCATCACATCCATAAATGAATGCTGCATGTTGACATTTAAAAAAAAAAAAAAAAAAAGAGTGTGTATTCATTTATTTGCAACACACATTCTGACTAGTGAAGAAGTCAAATCCGTAATAGATTCTGGAGGCCAAGCCTGCCTTTCGTTCTACATGAAAAGCACTTCGGGAAACACTGCAACTTTCAGCCTGATAACCTCTGTGTGCCTGATTGCTAATTCTGTCAGTTGAACTAAGTTTGAATTATGGCAAAAAGAAAATAAAAACACATGGTAGTGTTTCACAATGGCATATTGCATGGTACTGGCTGCTTGTGACAAAAAGGGATGTGTGATACTTCTACATCAAGTAACACCAGCCTGGCATTATTGCCCTTGAGGAACATGAGTATTGCCAAAGTTGCAGCCGTAAGGATTCACAGAAGTGTACAAGAAGACAGTTAAACTGGTCATGCAAGTATAACCTGCTAGGAGAGAGAGTGAAAGACTGTGCTGTAGATTACATCGGTCCGATATCCCATGTCATGACCAGTAGTTGTGAAAAAGAACACACTGGTAACTTCATTCAACAGCAGTAGGTTTGTTTCTTTAAGTAAAATTCATCTCTGATTTGCTCCTCATCTAACCCTCGGATGACCCCCTAGCTATCTCCAGCCAGTTTGTCCTTTTCTGCACTTTTAATGTTTGTGATTGCCCACCCAGTTCATCCTTTCCTCCACTTTTTATGTTTGTGACAGCACAGATGACCCCCCCCCTTTCTGTGCACAAACCTATAAAGGTAGTAAGACCTTAAGGCTGTGTAGCATTTAATAGTGTTTGAAAACACAGTAAATACTGACATTTATTGTCTGGTGAACCCTATCCTTGTTCTTTGTGGTGAAATTCTTCATCAGTAAGAGCCAAACTGTGTAGAATTAAACTTTTTCGTTGTGGCAGATAAAGCTGATCAGGGCAGCAGATTGTTCAAGTTACAACATAGTGGCTGGAATTCTGCCTTGCCATTGCTGGTTTGTGGAAGCAAACTAAATGAATTATGAACAAGTTATTGCTTAGACACACTGAAAGACAAGGGGTGTGTAGCATGATTGCATGTGTCTGACAGCAGTGTCTGGCCCTCATGACATAATGGGAGACTTAACACAGTTTATTATAGCAACAGTTTAAAATATTACAGCTCTGGACCTTGTGGCAGAAAGTAGCAAAAATTATTTTGGTTATTGCTTTTGTTTGCCAGGAAAGTCTGTCTGGGTGGAAACGCCTTTTTCAGCAGTGGCTCATTGGAGGAAAGCTCCAAGTATAAATTGTAAAGGAGGTAATAAAGCAATAGTATAGGCTAATAAAACATTAGTACAAACTGGAATGCAACAGATTTAAATAAATACATACAATGTGTTATATTATCTGCAAAAAATAAAGCATTACTACAAACTGACGGAGAACAAATTTAAATATATTTGCGGCTTATAACAAGTCCCTGTTCTTGTATATGATATGTGCAGCAACAGTAATTCAAAAATGTTATATACGGTACTCATTTTAGTAGAATGTAGGTGGGTAATGGTCTAAACATAGCTGATGTCTTCAATTTCTAAACAGGAGGTCTGACAGTAAATGTTCAAAACTTAACCATATTCATGGATGGCCAGAATGGTGACTTGACTGCAGCAGATTTTACTTGCTTTGTGCTATTAGCTTTTGATTGCAGCAGATTTTAGTTGCTTTATGCTTTAACTTTTATTTATTTATTTATTTACATTTGTTGACCGGGAGTGTCCAACTGGACGTAGGTCCATTTTCAGCAGAGGCTCGAGGAGAAAAGCTCCACAGTTAAAATAAACAGACAGTATTTACATTGGATTACGTAGCGATTAACAATTTGATTAACCTAGCAATTCATTACAAACATATTTACAGATGAAGAACATAGTACATCAATATACAACTAGAATCTTTATCTGCGAAGTACATAGTGGACATTAACAAATGTTACAATAAGAAGTTCCTGCTGTATAATAAGTACTAGGCTTATGAGCGTCTGAGCTTGCTATAATCAAGGTAGTTAGTGGAGTGGAAAGAAAGGTAGTTGTTGGATGGGGTGGGTGATATTAGAGTGGGAGTTGCAAGGGCATAGCCAGCATGTTTTTAGGTGCGCTTTTAATAAAGTTTTTTTGAAGTGGGTGCATGATGGTACGGAGGTAATTGTGGGTGGAAGGGAGTTCCATAATTTGGCTATGGAGCAAGAGAATAGTGCTACACCAGCAGAGTTATTGGCTTTAGTGATCTGCAAGTGATTTTTGTTGCTGGATCTTAGTGGTTTGGTGGTGCGATAGAGTTGGAGTAGATTCTGGTGGGATGGGACATTTAGTGGATGGTTTACTAGTTTGTGGGCGTGTGAGAGTTGATACCATTGAAGGAGGTGAGGGAGTTCAAGCCAGCCCAGTTCAGCAAGTGAGAGGCAGTGGTGACTATGGTAGGATGCCCCTGTGGCGAATTTTGCGATTTTGTTGTAGCAGGTCTCTAGCTTGTTTAGATCACATTGCCTTAGGTTTGTATATGTTGGAGAGGCATAAAGTAGGGTGGAGATAATGTGGGAATTAGCTACTGAAATCTTTGTCGCTTTGATGAGAAGTTGCTTATTTCTGTATAACACTCCTAGTTTTTTGTGGACTTTTTTATAGTCATGGATATGTGAATGTCAAATTTTAGTTTGTCTATTTCCACTCCTAGCAATTTGGTGTGTTCAGTTGGGTATATAGTGGTGTTGTCTTTTGCTGTGATGTTAAAGTGAGAGTTGTTTTGAGTATGTTTGGTGGGTTGGAAGATGAGTAGTTTAGTTTTGTTTGAGTTGAGTATCAATTGGGCATCGGATAACCAAGTTTCAACAGAGGAAAAGGCTTCTTGTGTGACTTTTTGCAGTTTGGGTAGGGACTGGGCTGAGCAGATGATGGTTAAGTCATCTGCATATTGTATGAGTGTGCCATGTTTGGTGGCAGAGGCTAGATTATTGGTGAAAACAGAGAAGAGTATGATAAAGTTTTAATAAAGAATTGCTATCAAATTGGATCTGGTATGTTCTAGAAGTTGAAAAATTTGTATTTTGTCTATGGATCAAATTATATTATTTGAAAGAATTTAAAAAAAAAATCCTGTCATAAGGATGCCAGTTTCCAAAACGAATGGGCAGGAGACAATCTCTACAAATGTCAATAAAGAAAGCTTTCCAGAGGATATAGCATCCATACAAGAACTATCCTTAAAATTAGACCGTATGGATCAAATGATAGACTGTATACATGAGAATGACAGAACCGCTCATATTGACAGTAACATGTCTAGTTTAAATGACATCAGCAGAAGAATGTGTGAGCAAGAAAATTGGCTACTGGATAAGGTGGATGACTAAAAATGGAAGAGAAAAAATAATGTAAGAATATTTGGTGTGCCTGAGAAAATCAGCTACATTTCCTCACCAGGTAGAGTTCAAAAGTGTTAAGCTGTCAGGAAGGGTTTGTTATATGGTATAGAGAGAGCCCATATATCTCTCTCAAAACCTCCGTCTTAAGAAGTCTGTGTCATGTAGAAATATACCATTTCACAGTAATTTGCATTTTTTCATTCAAAAATATTTTTATTGTCTCTGTACTGTTGCTTTAAGTGATTGCTCACTCGTATATATTTTCACATTTTTGGTAGTCTCTTTCTCAGACTATGCTCAAAATCCCTCACTTGTTTAAGCAGTAAAAGTCAGTTTAGAATGTTTTTAAAAGCTTGAGATTTTTTTTTTAAAGTTGTGTAATGTGAGGCTTCCAGAGTTGAGCTTTGGTTGGGACAGTCAAGCAGAGAGAAGAATGGTGACTTTGCTTGCTTTGACCCACTTTGGGTGGTAATACCATAGAAGAAATCTATAATCCCACAAACATTTTTATTTGTTTGATAACTGGATTTGTCAGAAACCACCTTTAAGCCATGACCTAGGCCGCTAGCCAAAAACAAAAGGCAGCTGAACAATATGAATATACACCAACAAATGATGCATTATGTAACAGGAGAAGCTTAGTATGTCTGTTAGTACAGTAGTTGGCACGTGGAAACAAAACAGACTGTATAAAGTTCTTTTTTTCCCTCTCCCCCTCACCCACTGCTGACTTTAGGGTTCCAGTACTAGCTTTGTATCATGCTATCCTCTTAGACAGGCTTCCTGGTCTCCCTATATTGGGGAAGGTCTGCCTTTCAGGGAGAGCTTTTGTATACAGAGAACTACCAGCATATGCAAGCCCTAAGGTCACCACCTGCCAGTAGTGGGTAGTATAGAGTAGGACAGACCAGTCCTGAGACCACCGTATTGCAGAGTGGTGGAGATTTCGTACCCCCTAGCTCCCACCCTCAGTGTACTGGTATCAGTGTTAGGCTAGGTATTCAGTGATAAGTATTCATGAGCACATGTCTGTGCCTGGGACCCAAAGGCAGTCGTGCTTTAGTCCTCTCACTGCCCTCCAGCCTAGCATTATGTCTATGAGCTTCAGCCTCTGACAAAGCCCCTTTAGAGAGATGGATGCCAGTATACTCCCAACCCCCTAAGACAAGCACTCTAGTCATCCCTGCCTTGCAGTCAGGCTCCTGAAACGCTAGTCAGACTCTGGTCAGCTAGACTGTAGTTAGGGATTTATCTCTTTGGGCCACTGTTGATGCTTTGCATACTGTGGCTGTTGATAAGGGTAATAGTAAAGGAGACTTAATTACAAAAGGAGCACTTTTGGGAAAATGTTAAAAGTATCACTGTTAGATAAAATATAGGAAGTATCATGATTGTGACAGGAGTATTCACAGAAAAAGCGATGCGTTAATTCACTGAACAGTAAAACTACTAGAGTTCTGAGCACCTGTTGGAAAGACAAAAATATTTTAATTCAGTTTAACCATAAATTTGTCTTGAGTTCAACACACTTGGTAAAATAATGCCAGCTGACAGGGATTGCCTTACTCATAGCTGTACCTTCTTTGATTAGGTTAAAAGGTGAGCTGACCTCTTGCTGTGCAGGTATCTGAGAGGTACGTTGAGATGCAATAACCAGCTTGCTGATGAAAAGTGGGCAGTACTGATAACTTGAAAGTGGTGGTGGTCAGCAGTAGTGTGACCACTCAGCTTTCTGAAGGGAAAGTACTTGTGTTTCTTGCTGAACTCATTGTAGCAAGACCACAGAATTTATCATGGTTTCCAGCAGTACAGTGTTTTAGGATGGGTTGAGTCCTACTAATGGCAAAGCATATTCAAGTCCAGGAGTCAGGACATTACACCTAGTAGCAGGCCTTGCCTTAGGAATCCGATTGTTAGCCAAACTGTAACAAAGATTTATTTTTATCAGGACTTCATTTGACATATAAAAAAAGGTTCTCATCAGCCAAAGCCCCAGGTATTTAAAGAGAGTCTGATGGATCTTTGCTATTCAGACCTCCAATCTTGGTGAGACTCTGACTTGCTCCAAAAGCAGTTTTATTCTGATTAAGAATGAGTTTATTTTCTTACTTATTCAGTTAAACATCCGGTGCGTTAATCTGCATGCCATTGACATAGATAGATATACATGCATTCCAGTCTTACAGTGATTTTCCAGTTAAACAAACCGTTCAAAAATGTAACATTACTTTTAATAACGAATAATTTCAGCTATTCTGTTCCTTATTCAAAGTTATTTTCACAAGATCCACCTGTGCAGTTTCTTTTGTGCATATAATCTCAAAAATGCATAAATTAAGAAGAAATAGCCAGGAATTGTTATGGCTAGGCTTGTATAGGCCCTAGGGCTGATAGCCTAGTACCAACCTATGAACCTATGGGATAGGTGCTGTGCCTCGAGCTGCTGAAAGATCTTGAGCTTGGAAAGTGGCCGACTCGGAGCTGATAGATCAGCTCCGTACCCACGCAAGATGAACAACTCACATGGAACTTTATGGTAAGAACATAACTTATTTTTAACTGTACAAATGTCCTCTTGCAGACCCAGCTGTAATCTCTCTCTCTCTGCTGACAAAACCACTAAATTAATGCCCTCCACAAACTCCTGCCCTCAGGTAAGGACAGTAAAATGATGGAGAGAATTGAGGTAAAGGTCAGTACCTCTTCCACTCTAGCTTTTAAGACTATCAATTTTTAGACACGTCTGAGTATGTTCTGCCCCTCTTTTACAGGCCTCTGAATTGCTGACAGATCTCCCATACTCTGCAGCCAAATCCCCAGCTCTCTTTCCTCTTGGCAGTGTCCTCCCAGGTCATCATGCATTCCATAAAATGCAGTTATGACCCAACTGAGAAGTCTGCAGGATCAGCAGCATCTGGTTCTGTCATCGGGAGGTATTCCTCTCTTAGACTGCAGCCTTTCCCTGAGGATTTCAAGACAAAGCTTATGGATGCACCACTGGACAATACCATCCTATTTGGTGCTAATGCTGAAGCCCTGTTCAAATCCCTTCAAGAGAAAAGAAAAAAAGAACTTAAGCATATTTTTGTTTCCCTAGTTCCTGAATTCCATAGTAACTACCTTTCTAAGCCTAATTTTGTAAGGAAGAAGACCCGTGCACCTTCCCAGTAACACAAGAAGAGCACACACAGGCAAATGCCTCCTAGATCTCAGCCATCCTCTGCTGAAAAGGCTACCTTTCCAGACAAGCAAGTTAATCTGTGACTACCTGGCAAACTTCTCAGAAATCCCTCTTTTTCCAGTGCCTTTCTCATTTCCTTTCAAAATGAACAAGCATTACCACAGACAAATGGGTCCTGTCAATTATCCAGGCAGGTTATTACATGACTTGGAAATCCTCTCAACCCTTCATGGGGATTCCACAACCCCCAAAGGATCAGATCCATCCCTCAGATCATTCAAGACTTGGAGACACAAGGAACCATACAGGAGGTCCCCTCCTTGGAAAGAGGAAAGGGGTTCTACTCCAGGATGTTCTTGGTTCCCAGGAAAAATGGTCCTTGGAGACCAGTCTTAGACTTGTCCCAACTCAGTCTGTTCCTTCAGGTCCCCACCTTCAGGACACTCACCTTGCAAATTCTGTTTCCATTCTTGCTACCTCAGGCTTATCTGGTTTCCTTAGACATAAAAGATGCATTCCTTCACATCCCTATTCACCCTGTATTCAAGAAATTCTTCCATTTTTCTTTTGCTTCCTCTGATTTTGAGTTCTGTGCTTTGCCCTTTCAACTCTCTGTGGCTCCAAGGGTATTCACAAAGTGTCTGGCTCCTGTCATTGCCTTTTGCAGACTCCAGGAATTCTCATCTACCCTTACCTGGACGACCTGCTCATTCAAGCAGGACATTCAGGCACTTTGCAATAGAACCTTCAAACAACATTCAAACTATGCTCCTCAGTCTGGGATTCAGCATAAACTACAGCAAGTCTTCCCTTTCTCCTTCTCAGAACCAGGTTTTCCTAGGTTGCAGGGTAAAGACCCACCTTATGATGGCTTTCCTGCCTTTGCAGAAAGTGCAGTCACTGCAGACTTGCTTGCAACAGTTGCTTCCTCTGTCCTCTGACTGCCAGGGAATTCCTAGGATTCCAGGGTTCATGGCTTTGGTTATACCAATGCTGTCCATAGCCAGACTCCAAATGCGAAAGTTCAGTGGTACCTGAAAACACTCTGGTCCCAGCATGCTTATCCACTAGAATTTATCCTACCTTCCCTTCCCTGCCTAAAGAAGGATCTTATTTGGTGGATTCACCAAATTTCTCAGAATCCAGGACTTCCCCTTCAGCCATTTCCTCCAATTCAAGAAATGTTCACAGATGCTTTAGATCTGGAATGGGGAGCAACTCTGGGAAGCCTAAAAGTCCAAGGCCTGTGGGCTCCCTCCTTACAGAAGCAACACATCAACATCGAGGAGATGAGGGCTCTGATTCTGGCCCCTCAAGCCTTCAGGTCATCTCTTCTGCCAGGCCCTTGGAAGCTGTTCACAGACAGCACCACAGTTCTCTGGTATGTGAACAAGCAGGGGGGACAAAGTCTTACCTACTCTGCAAATTAGCAGTCCAGCATGGAGACTGCTCTTCAAGCAAAGGTAACTCTGACAGCTGTTTATATTCCCTTAGCTGTAAATGTTCAGCAGGCACAGTGAACAGATCCATGACAAGCCCAGGAATGGATGATCCACAGGGATATGTTTCTGGACATTCTTCTCCAGTAGGGTAAACTTCAAATAGATCTTTGCCTCCCCTATGAACAGACAACTTCCATAATTCTATACCAGAGTCCCACGCCCTCTGGTTAAGAAGGTGGATGCTATCATTCTCATGGAAGAGGATATTTTTCTATGCATTCCCCTAATTCAAAAAGTCCTACTGAAGATACAGAAGAACAAACCAAAAATCTTGTTGGTGACCCCCTTTTGGTCAGGACAGCATTGGTTCCTCTTCTTGCGCAATTACCTGAGGGTAATCATCACAAGTTAACTCAGAGAGTGGATCAACTCACACAAGACTAGGGATCTCTTATTCACCCACATTTAGCAACACTGAACCTGAATTTGTGGGCGATAGGCTTCTGATTCCATTCAGGCACCTTTTCTATGATGGCATGCTTCTTAATACTAGGAGATCCTACTTGTCCAAATGGAAGAGGTTCTCCTTCTGGTGCCTTAAGAGACTAGATCCATTTTCAGCGGATATTCCCCTAGTCTTTTCTTACTTGTGTGAGCTGCTCAAGGTTGGACTGGCTTATTCAGTTAAATCCTATTTATCAGCCATTTCTGCATGTCTGCCTTTGTCTCCCCCCTTAGCTTCTAGACTAGAGGTTAAACATTTCTTAAAAGGCATCCTTCACATCAGGCCTCACAGGAAACCTGTTCCTCCACCCTGGGACCTAAATTTTTTGTTTTAGAAAAACTGACCCAGACTCCATTTGAGCCTGCTGCCTCAGCTTCCCAAAAATTCTGCACTTGGAAAACTGTTTTACTGGTAGCCATTACATCTGCTAGGCACGTTTCAGAACTCCAAGCTTTAATGACATCATAATCCTTCCTGATTTTCCACAAGGATAGGGTATCCATTCATATCGACCCTTCCTTCATGCCTAAAGTGGTTAATGACTTGTCCCGTAGGTAATCTGTTCATTTAACCACCCTTTTCCCTTCTCCTCAAAACTCCAGTGAAAGGGTGTTGTACACCTTGGATGTACGCAGAATACTCATATTCTACTTGGATAGGACAAAATCCCTTAGAAAGTCTGAGCAATTATTTGTTTCCTTTCATCCCAGGGTACTGGGAAAACCTGTCTCTAAACAGACTATTTCATCTTGGATCTCTAGGGCAATCTCCTTTTTTATATGTCTCTCTGAGGAAAACTCTTTCTCTGTTAAGGCCCATTCCACTAGAGCGGTGGCTTCCTCTGGAGCCTTCTTTGAAGGCCTGGACACTGCTTCTAGCCTGGAAGCAGCCACTTGGTCCTCTGTCCATACATTTACAAAACACTACAAGCTGGATTCTATCTCCAGATTCAGGATTTGCTAGGGCAGTTCTGCATGGATTTATGGAGACTTCTTATGCTCCTAACCCCCCCCCCCATCCCCTTCTCACTTATGAGCTTTGGTATTCTCCCTCATGTTATGAGTACTGCAACATGTGATTAGAAGGACATTGAATAGTTTTGTAAAGTCTTACCATAACCATAGATGTCCTTCTCTTCCATGATGTAGTATTCTATGCTGCCCTCTGCCCCCCTTGGTTCATGCTCTTCTTTGGATATTACCTTTTAGCCTCTTACACTTGGACTGGTGTTCAGACTGAGGTATTCAGTCCTGAGGATGACTGAGGCATTCAGTTCTGAGGATGGTACGTGCAGACGTCACTTATGTCTGACGTCGGCTGTTCTTTGTGCAGCGTTGCACGTACCTTGCAGTAGCTAACGTCTTTGGTATACTGGTCGGACATTTGGGTCACTTTGGGTATCTCCCTCATGTTATGAATACTGCAACATGGAAGAGAAGGACAGCTATGGTTATGGTAAGATTTTACACAACTATTCTTTATCTTAAATTTAACTGATTTCTCACATATTTATGATGCTTATACATTGCATTAACATTAACAGTTCTCAAACAATCTGCTGCTTCTATGAGTCATACATACAAGAACTTTTCCCACTTTGTTTTCCCTGAGAAAACATTATTTGGATTGTTTTACCATTGAATTCTGTACCTGAAAAGTTGATTTTTTTTTTATTCTAATAAACATGTTTTAAGTTGTTTATCTTTTCCATGTAGTTCTGTGATCTCATTACATAATGTAGAGAACAATGGAATATGTAATCCATTCTGTGTAAGTATTTCCCTGTATAATGATGTCATGCTAGAACTATAAAATGAGTCCTAGGACAGCAAGTTACACTTTGGTGCTTCTTATTGAAGAAATACAGGGAGTATAATACTCTGTAGTTCCAAAATCAGAGTAATTTAATTTTAAAAGCCTGGAAATCAGACTTCATTTTGTTAATTTAGCTTTAATTATTCTGTGTATTCTTTTTTCTGAATATTGAAAGTTGATAATATTTGTAAAAGCATTAACAACAACATATTTAAAAAAAATCTTACAGTCCACCTTGATTAGTGGGTACAGTCACTACTTTCCATGGTATCCTGGGCATCTCACCTCTCCACAAAAAAATTTACAAAATTTATTTTTACTTCAGATATCCATTTTGTGGTAGGAGGAACATCAGCTATAGAAAAAAATAATTTCTATTTTTTTTATTACAGATGGCTTAATCTGCTGTATATATAATATATATCTTCTTTTACAAGATTTTTCAAACCATCATTTATCCTAATACACAACTACAGTAGGTTTGTATAACAGTTAATTGTCCCATGAATGAACTTTATGATAAATTAGAACAGGTACAGATTTTAAATAATTTATCTCATATCTTTCTAAATTATGAGTTTCTTTTAATGTCTATAATAGTTTTCATGTTATCTTTAAAATTTGATGTTATAATCAGTAGGGCGGCCACTGTGGTGCAGCGGTTAGCGTTGCAGCCTCACAGCAAGAGATTCTCCGGTTCGATTCTTGGCTGGGGTGCCTTCTGTGCGGAGTCTGCATGTCCTCCCTGTGGTCGCGTGGGTTTCCTCCAGGTGTTCCGGTTTCCTCCCGCATCCCAAAGACATGCAGTAGGTGGATTGGACACACTAAATTGGCCCTAGGTGCGAGTGTGTGCATGTGTGTGCCTTCTGTGAAAGGTTGGGTGCCGGGCTGGCAACTCAACACTGTGAAACTCCACTGCCAATCATGAGCGGACAGATGATCTGCTGTGGCGACCCCTAACCGGGGAAAAGCTGAAAGAAGAAGAATCATTAAATCAGTAGCATAAGCTAATAAAGCTTTCTGTTTACCACGAGATGCAATTATTTCTTGAAGTGTGTAAAGTAATAGATTTATTTATAAATAAAAATGAGTTGCTGCAAAAGGACATACTTACTCTTATTTAAAATTTAAGCAGTGCTTTATAACTTTGATGTATGCTTCCGAAGCAGCACACAGGTTTTCAATCATAGTAATGATTGAATAAGAAACCTCATAGTAATCCAGTGCTTGTCAAACATATTTCCTGTTGATGAAATCAAAGGCTTTGGTTGTGTCTAATTAAGTCTAAAAACTATATTTCCAAAAAACAGTTCATGACCTGCCATATGATTGCAATTAAATATTTGCTTCTGTCCTTTTCCTATTAGGGCAAAAAACACTTTGCATAGGATGTAAAACTTTGGCTAAACGTGCAATTCATTTTGAATTCAGCAGATGTCCTTCAAGGATGCATCTGCAGTCCTTACAGATGGGTTGTCCTGTCGTCAGGCAGCCCTTTCCAAAGTCTGGGTCTGGCCTCGGCTGGTGTCGCACTTCAGCCGACGCCATTTTCCCCAGTCTTTCTTGCCGCGTGGTGCCCGAAGCAGAAGCTGTTCGCAAGTGCCAGTCGGTCAGAACCAGAGATTACTACTACCGAATACTTCTACTACTACCGAAGACTTCTAAAAAGCTAAGTACCCCGTTGGGGACTCTTTCTTGCCTCAGCCGATGTCAGAAAAAGTGAATAACTGTTTAAATTGTGGGAAACAAATACCTCATAAAGATTTCCACTCTTACTGCTTACCTTGCTTAGGCCCAGACCACGACGTAGCAGCTTGTCTAGCCTGTGCTTCTTTTAACCGACGAACGCTTAGACGTCGGTCTGAATTTGCTGAAGAGTTTTTCGGCTCCGCTTTTGCTTACATTATGCCGTCGGATACTCCGACTATGCAAATTTCTAAAAACCGCAAGGAAAAGGACCGACACTCGCAGTCCGCGGTTTCGGGCGAAACTGCGGTTAAGCCAACCGCGAGTATCTCGGTTTCGGCTGAAACCGAGTCCACAGTTCTTCCTTCGGCCGAAAGCTTGCCACTTACCGAGGCCTCATCCAGCTTGGCTGAATCTGCTACTGAAATCCCACCTGCTCCTGCAGGTTCACAGGATTTATCAGATACTATCCCTCTGGATATTTCTACCCCTGCACGTGGAGCTGCTAGGCCTCCTGCATCCATGTCGATTAAGGCCTTTGCCAGGGCTAAAGCAGCAAAGACTACCAAAACTGTGCCTGCTAAGACCCCCTCTCACAGGCCCAGTTCTAGTTCACAAATGCTTAGTCTAGCAGAGGATCTCATTTCCTTGATCCGGGGATCCCAAACACATCCAGACAGGGCCTCTCACCCACCTCCAGAGAAGAGGACTAGAGTAGAGCCCCTGAGCCAGTTTCTTCAGATGGCTCCTCTGATGAATCAGATAATTCAGACCCTCCAGAGGCCCCTTTTTCTCCTTATGAGGACTCTGATGCAGAAGAGTCCATTCCTTCTGCCTCTCCGCCTGAGGAATTTTCTTTTGGGGAAACCTTGCATGCTATGAGGGAACAATTTCAATGGCAGGGCCAGGATTTTTCAGACTCTAGGAAAAGGCTTAGAACCTTTTGCATTTGCCACAGCATAGGCCTTTAGCCATTCCTCCAGTACTTACTGTTGTGGATGATGCTTTTAATGATGCTTGTACTGCTCCTGATTCTCTTCCTCCGGCCCCTGCTAAGCCCGATAGGTACTACAGGGTTCGGGACACAGATTATCATTTGTATAAGGCCCTTTTGCAGATCCCGAAACTATCTCCCAGGGACCCAAGGCTGTAGCAGCTACCTCTACCAAAAACCCTCCCTCTGAAAGGGAATCTAGGGCCTTAGAGATGGGGTAAAAAAGTTTACACTTCTGCTACTCTTTCAGCTAGGGCCTTGAACTGTCAATTCCACATGATCCAGTATCAAGAATTTATGTTAGACCAGTTAACTAAAAGCTGTCCTCGGATGAACCATTAGACAAAAAATCTGTTCAAGAAATGGTACATAACATTCAGCAGGTCAGTAACCATTCCTTAAAATGCGGCTATGATGCACTGGAGGCTTCCTTTATATCAGCCATGACTGGCACAGTGATCAGAAGACATGCATGGTTAAAAGAGCAGGCCTTACCAGGTCATGTTAAATCAAAGCTACTGGATGCTCCCATGGACAAGATCAATTTGTTTGGCTCTCCTGCACAACAGGTGCTGAAGAAGATGGAAGAGAAGGCAAAATCTGTCCAGACAGTCAAAGATTTCTTACAGGTCCAACCTCCAAGGTTTAGTAGGAATTGGCCCTCCAAGAATTGGTCCTTTCCAGACACCTCCAAAGCTCAAAGAGGCAGGAATAGGCGCTCAAGAGGCAGGGGTCAATCCAGAGGTGCCTACAGGGGACGTCAGTGGCAGGCTAACAACCAGCGAGGTACAGCCACAGATACAGCCACCACCACGACTACAGGACAATCACAGTGACTTGGCTCTAGCACCGCCTACCAGGGAACAACTAGAAGCACCCTTAGGCGGAAAGCTAGCCTTATTTTCAGTAAACTGGCATTACATCACAGCAGACAAATGGATTTTGCAGACAATAGACCAAGGTTACAGGTTTCACTTCCATACTCTACCAAGGAAGAGAGGAATGCCAAACCTACCTCCAAATCAAAAGGCAGAAGCTCTAAAGCAAATAACTCACTTACTAAGGATGAGAGCTGTAGAAAAGGTACCATCTATGGAGCAAGGACAAGGATTTTACTCCAGGCTCTTCCTGGTACCAAGAAAAGAAAACCAATGGAGACCTATTCTCGACCTGTCTGCTTTAAACACATACCTCATTATCCCAAAATTCAAAATGCTGACCCTACAGCAGCTTCTTCCCATGTTGGGCAAGGAGTCTTGGCTGGTAACTCTAGATCTCAAGGAGGCATACCTGCACGTCCCCATACGACCAAATTGCAGAAGATACCTCAGATTTCTTGCAGGATCAGAGCATTATCAATTCTCAGCATTGCCCTTTGGCTTATCTACTGCGCCCAGAGTGTTCACGAAATGCCTGGCATCAGTAATTGCTCATTGCAGGCTTCAGGGAATTCAAATTTACCCTTACCTGGACGACTGCCTGTTACAAGCGGACAACAAAAACAAACTAGCAGAAGACTTAAAAAGGGTCACTTATCTACTGCAGGCCCTGGGATACACAGTCAGTATAAAAAAGTCAAGGCTGATACCATCCCAAAGGATAACCTTTTTGGGGGCAGAGCTGGACACATCACAACAAATGGCATTTCTAACAGTAGAAAAACAGGAGCAACTCCCACTCTACTTCTTGGCATTAACAAAACAGAACCAGCTAGCAGCAAGAAAAGTCCTGCAAGCCTTGGGTTTCATGGCATCTTGCATAATTATGGTTCCACATGCCAGACTGCATATGAGAAAGTTACAGTGGTACCTAAGGAATTTATGGTCTCAGCACAAGCACAGCCTAGAAACCCAAATTCCAATAATCCCATGCCTGAAGCAAGAATTCAAATGGTGGGCCCAGGCCTGTCAATTAAACAAAGGACTGCCCTTCCACAGCACTCAACCAAGCCAGACCATCACAACGGACGCCTCAGACCTCGGTTGGGGGGCGCACATGCTGGACAAGTGCATACAAGGCTTATGGACTCAAGACCAGCTGCACCTACACATAAATCAAAAGGAAATGCTGGCAGTAAAACTGGCAATTCAGACATTCAGACCATTTCTTCGACAAGGTCAACTGTTGATAAGGACAGACAACGCCACAGTTATGTGGTACATCAACAAACAGGGAGGCACACATTCGTACCCTCTATGCCGGATGGCAATGGAACTCTGGAATGTGGCCCTGAGCCTCAACATTCAGTTACAAGCAATTTTTGTGCCAGGAAAAGAAAACATACTAGCAGACATACTAAGCAGAACTACCACGGATGCCCACGAATGGATGCTGCATCCGGACATATTCAAAACCATTACAAGAAAATGGGGATTACCAGAAATAGACTTATTTGCATCCCCACGCAATCACCAACTGAAGAAATTCTGCACAAGGACGTACCACCCACTTGCTTGGAAGGTGGACTCCCTATCTTTCAGTTGGAAAAACCTGACAGCATATGCATTCCCACCTCTTCCTTTGATGCACAAGGTGCTATTGAAGATTAAAGAAGACCGTCCAAGGATCATCCTGATAGCTCCAGACTGGCCAAGGCAACATTGGTACCCATTACTGAGGAGCATGTCTCGGGAACAAATATGGCCTCTACCACAGGTTCCCTTACTGTTAACACAGAACAACTACAACACCCTGCATCCAAACCTGAAAACACTGCAGCTGACTGCCTGGAACATTGCATAAGACCAAATAACCCAAGTTTATCCCAAAGGGTTAAAGACATTATCTTGGAGGCTCGCAGACCCTCAACAAGAAAAAATTATTCAGCAAAATGGAAAAGATATCACATTTGGAGTACTGCAAAAGGAGAAAATGTGTCACTGGTAAACATAGCCAACATCCTGGAATACTTGGCAGAGCTCTTCCACAACGGCCTGTCCTATTCTTCCATTAAGATTCATGCATCAGCTATTTCAGCAGAATACAACTTGGATCCTCCAATCTTCTCACATCCTCTGCTCAGGCAGTTTCTGAGAGGAATTAAAATGTAAAACCACCTAGGAAGCCACCATTGCCAGCATGGGACTTGAACTTTGTGCTAGAAAAGTTGACACTCCCCTTCGAACCAGCAGCAACAGCAGAATTACAATACTTATCATGGAAAACTGCTTTCCTGCTTGCAATCACTTCAGCAAGAAGGGTATCTGAGCTACAGGCATTAATGGCAGTTCAGCCCTTCCTGATCTTCCATCAAGATAGAGTGTCCATGAGAACAAATCCTACTTTTATGCCAAAGGTGGTCTCCAGGGTATCTTTAAACCAAGCTATCCACCTACCTACATTCTTCCCCAACCCACAGAACAGGGGAGAAAGACTGTTGCATACCTTGGATGTACATAGACAATTACGTTACTACCTGGACAGGACCAAGGGCAATAGAAAAACTGACCAGCTACTGGTAGCATATGCAACAGGAATGGAAGGAAAAGCAATTTCAAAACAGACAATCTCTAAGTGGATAGGAAATTGCATTAGATTTTGTTACGCTACCATGGAAGAAAACTCCAGAAAACATCAGGCCTCACTCTACAAGGGCTACAGCCACTACCACAGCTTTTCTACGAGGAGTGGCTACCAAAGACATTTTAGAGGCTGCTACTTGGAGCTCCGTGCATACATTTGCCAAGCATTATAATTTACCTTTATACTCCAGATCCCGAGCAGGTTTTGCCACTGCTGTTTTGCAAGGGATCTTAACTACACCATAATCTTATTTCTCCTCCTCCCCAGTTTGGCTATGGTATTCTACCCATTTGTAAGGACTGCAGATGCATCCTTGAAGGACATAGTACAGTTTTGTACCTACCATAAATGTAGATGTCCGATAGGCATGCATCTGCAGTCAGGATTACCCACCCTCCTTCCCCTCTGTGGTACTCCTAGGGTATTTGCCCATCTTGTAGCTAGCTGGGGAATCTATTATGGTGTATTTGTTTATATATATGTACATACATGCTTATTTTTTGTTTGCTCTCTACTATTTGGAACCATTTGCATTTATCCAAATTTAGCCTTCCTAGAGGGCACCTGGCATCTGGGGCAAGAAACACTGAGGAAAATGGCGTCGGCTGATGCCTTTATACCCGAATAACTGCAGCTATGACGTCGGGTGAAGTGCGACACCAGCCGAGGCCAGACCCAGACTTTGGAATCCGGCCGACCGAAGGGCTGCCTGACGACAGGACAACCCATTTGTAAGGACTGCAGATGCATGCCTATCGGACATCTACATTTATGGTAGGTACAAAACTGTACTTTTTCTGTAATTTGCATTGAGCAATGAAATGGGCGTAAAATGTTGTGGTTTAGTCCTGTCTTTGTCTTTTTTCTAATAACCCTATTTCTGCCAAATTCATTGATTGTGGTGTCTTCCAGTTAGGAATGATCACCAAATTTATACAGCAGATTTTGTACACAGATGTGAATTTTAAAATAGTTATGGAAAATATATACCGTAGGAATTTGTTCATTATCCTTCAATTTGATACCATCCTCTTTTTATTAAAAGTTAACATTTAAGTGTGCTTCATAGAAGGTAAGTAAGGCTGTAGTTCTAGTGTAAAATGGTAAATAATTTGGTAAGTAAAATAAATGAAACTAAGAAATTAATATTGCAGAAAATACTGTCTGATGATTCAGTTTTGTGTGTTAAGGAGTGAGACAAGGGGGTGCAGTTCAGTCAGGGAACTGATCAGCAACCTCAAAATACCATGCAGTGTGGTCAAAAGTATTTTAGGCACATTTGTAAGAGCCATTGTTTCAGAAAGCAAAGTTCTGCCCTTTTATTAAAATGATTTGTTTCAGCTTAGACATGCATCTAATTAACCAGAGGAAGAGGGTCGTATAGCATTATCTGTGTATCTCAACTGCTGAAAAATAATGGAAAGGTATACAGTAGCTGTTTGAGTACATTTCCTAGTTTTCTGTCACAGATTTAAGAATGGTAGCATGAAAGTATAAATACTAAAGTAAAGTACTTTAAAGGTACATTAAAGTATTGTTTAAATGAAGTAAAACAAACGCTGTACATGTGGGGAAAAATATGATTCCTGTAATCCTGCGTCAGAGTGTAAATGTACAAAGTCCTTGTTTGTTTTTCCATTTTGCATACTTAGCTGATTTCCTACAAATGACATGCTAACAGAAAGCCTTGATGAATTGAGAGAGCCCTTTGTCTGACCTATTAATACAAAGGTAAAGTGTCTGCATCATTAGTGAGTGACCAGAGGCTGACCAGATGGCTGTGTGTGTTGAGATCATTGTGTATGGCGAGAATCCAGCAGCTGAAGGTCAACTCTCTTTTCTCACAGAATAGATGTTGGTTTTTCCCACCACAGGTACCTCCCCGGTAGGTGATGCTAACCCCCAAGCATTAAAGGAGTGTTAGCAGTTGCGTTCACTGCACTTCTGCAGTGCTTGAAGTATATCTGTGCGCAGTGATTGCACATATACAACCTTCATTAGATGTTTTGTATATGATATAATAGAAACACGTAGTTGCAAAAATAAGAAAAGTTATTTTCCAGTAAATCTGTGACAATCTAGAAGGCATTTCATTTCCTTGACTCTTCCACATCTGCACCATTTCAGAAATGAGGAGCTTTCTTCTGGCTAGGGAACCCCACACCACTAATTACATGGAGCGGGTTACAGGAGGAGAGTTAGTAGTTGGCAACCAGACTGCACTGCAAGTACAAGTGTGGACCCAAAAATTACAAAATAAATGGCTTAAAGTCCTTAACCTTATCCTGACTTGATGAAATGCTCTTCTTTACATTTATAGTACTGAATGGTAGATCAAGACACAAGTGGCACATTTGCATGCTGCTGTTGTGTTGTGGTCATTTGTCAAGCTTGTCTTACTTACATCCATGAAAGTTGTATGTGGACAGCAGTATGAGCAACGGATGCACATGTTACCTTTTGAGTGGTTAGATCTGAAATACTTGGGTGTATTTGAATTGTTATTTAACAAAACAGTGCAAGAAACTTCCCTGTGTGGAAGATTTTCAGTCCATATATCTCTAGTTAACCAGTGTATATTAATCAGATTAGACAATAGTAGTAGAAGTAGTGAACTTAAACTCGTCTTAAGTCAAAAAAATAATAAAAAGTATATAATTTGAAATATTGTACAGAATTACTAAGTATTCTAAAGTAATCCAAGTAAGGCAGGCAGTCTGTTTCCAGTTGAAAATCCTTTATTAAGTGCACAGACAAGCGATCCAAGTAAAACAAAAATAGAGTAATAGTCTCCTCACAAGCTTTCTAAATATATAAATACTTTTTATCAGGCAAGGGAATGGTTTATTGTGATGTAAACAAACTGTTATTGGTACACATGTTCAATTCACATCCCTTCCCCCATCAGTGTGACATTCGAGCGGGTCCTGCCCCACTTAGTAGCTGTCATAATAATATAACCCTTATGTACTTTAAATAAAATTTATAATGATGTGGTACCTCTTATTTAACCAGATTATTAAGTCTGTGCTTTTATCCAATACAATATACTATATGGCTGGAAATCTATCAACCTTAGTCCATTTGGCAATCAAAAAAAAAATATATATATATATATATATATATATATATATATATATATATATATATATATATATATATATGTGTGTGTGTGTACAGTTTGCAAGTAAAAAATCAATTGTAAAAATCATATTCTGTTTTCATAATCTATTGTTAACAAAGATCGCTTTCGTCCTTCTAGACTTCTTCAGGTCTGTGTACAAGATCCCTAAAAACTATCTATAAAACAATTATTGTATAATTAGTATTGTTATTACACATCATTTTGAATAAAGTTGAAAAAAGAGAACAAGAAAAAGAAAAAATAATAAGAAAAAAATGTATGATGATGGAAACAAAATATACACTTAAATTAAAACTGATTTAAAGTGGTATTTAAAACCAACTGGTAGAATAAATAAAATTAGCCATGTAAACAATGTCGCAGTTTTCCAAGTTCCAGTACACTTTTAATTGAACAGTAGCCTCAACCTGAAATTTTCGTTTTTTCGAGTTTCAACCCTTAAGTGTCTTCTAAAGCTAAGTACCCTGTTGGGGAATCCTTTTTTCTTGCTCTAACCGATGTCAAAAAAAGTTAACAATTGTCTTGCCTGTGCAAAGGAAATACCTCACAGAGATTTTCATTCTTACTTCATCACCTGTTTAGGCCCAGATCACGACATCCCTCGCTGCTGGTTTTGTGCCTTATTTAACACCCAAACTGTTCGTCGCTAAATTCTTTCGCTCTCGTTGTCCATATTCAGAAATGGCTTTGATAAGCCATCTGACTACCTATCTTCTGAAAAAACGTAAGGATAAAGACAGCGACAGATCGCATAGGTCCAAAACTGCCGACAAAGCTTCGTTAAGCTAGTCGCCAGTCCGCTGGTACTCAGTGAGGCACTTTCACAGCCCCTGATACCTGCTTCTACAGATTCGCAGGCCTCTGCTGAGACTCATTTGGAGTCCAGCAGGCCGCAAGATGCTTCTTCGACATTGGAACCTGCGGATGTCTCTACCTTGAATGGGTCCGAAGCCGTTGTGCAGGTACCGGCTTCTAAGGGTGTATTCCGATCTTCCGATGTTTTTATTACTGTTCATATTTAACCGACAACTTTGTTTTTGACTAAAACTATCGAGTTTGTCAGTCCCAGAGTTCGCAATACGCCTAGAAAACTGACGACCAATGTACATGCTCAAGCTCCCATGCCACAGAAACAAATGTTTAAAATGGCTGAAGACCTTATTACTCTAATTAGGGGAAGCCAGCCTTCCCACGCTAAAAGACAAATAATGGAATTTCCTTCTGATTCTACAGACCGTGAGTCCTGTGACTCAGATCCCGCTGATTACCAGGAAATACCCTTATCTGCCTATGAGGATTCTGATCAGAGGATTCCATTCCCTCTGCCACTCCTCCAGAAGATTTTTCTTTTGGTGATACCTTGCATACCTTAACAGAGCATTTTCATTGGGAATGCCAAGACTATCCTCAGTCCAAAAAGAGACTCAGAGAATTTTTAGACTTGTACCAGCACAGACCTCTAGCTATCCCCCCTGTCCTGGATATTGTGGATGATGTCTTCATGGAATCCAGTCTTACTCCTGACACCTTACCACCAGCTCCTAGAAAACCTGACAGATACTACAGAGTACCTGACTCTCACAAATTTCTCTTTAAGAATCCTACTGCGATCCAGAGACCATTTCCCAGGGACATAAAGGCTACTACAGCCAAAAACCCTACCCCTTAGGACAGAGATTCTAGAGCTTTAGACAGATGGGGTAAGAAGGTATATACCTCTGCAACTCTTGCCATCAGGGCTTTGAATTGCCAGTTTCACATGTTGAAGTACCAGCAACATATTATGGAACTAATTAAACAAAAAATGTTGTCACTTCCGGATTGTGCAGCAAATAAAGATTTACAAGAGTTAATGCATTCTGCAAACCAAATTAGTAAACATACTTTGCAGTGTAGGTTTGATGCCTTAGAAGCATCTTGCAGGGCTGCTGTCACTGGGTCTGTACTGAGAAGGCACACTTGGTTGAAGGGACAAGTCTTGCCAGACCATGTCAAAGCAAAATTACTAAATGCTCCATTAAATCAAGATTGATTGATTGGCACAAAAGCAGAAGACGTTCTTAAAAATATGGAGGAAAAAGCTAAATCTATGCAAACTGTTAAAGATTTCTTACAAGGTGCAGCCACCTAGATTCAGTAGGCATTGGCCTTCTAAAAATTGGTCCTTTCCAGCCCCTCCCAGGCCTTCTCAGGCCAAACCCAGGGAAAACAGGCCACCAAGACTACAGTCTCAGGGTATGCAGAGATCTAAACAATGGAGTGCTCCCACCTCAAAAACAGGGAGTGGTAAGCCACCCCACTATGGAAAAAGTTCACAATGACTTTTCAATCATCCTTCCAAGCATGCCCAAGTACTCGCACCCCTAGGAGGAAAACTCACCCTTCATGCAAAAAAACTGGATGTCCATTACTCAGGACTGATGGTTCTAAACATTGTATCCCAGGGATACAGATTCTACTTTCACTCTTTGCCAACCCCAAGTGGGTTGCCAGACCTTCCTCCAAACCAGTGGGCAAAGGCTCAAAAACAAGTACTTTCCCTTCTCAATATCAGAGCTATTCAACCTGTTCCACTAGAACAAAGGGGACAGGGTTTTCAGTCCAGATTGTTCCTGGTGCCCAGAAAAAGGGCTCTTAGCGCCATGTCCTGGATCTTTCTATTCTCAACACCTTTCTGGTGGTACCAAAATTCAAAATGCTTGCACTGCAACAGCTCCTTCCTATGTTAGCCAAGGATGCCTGGTTAGTCACCCTAGACTTAAAAGAAGCTTATCTGCACATCCCCATAAGGGAGTCTTGCAGGAAATTATTTATTTATTTTTATTTTACATTTGTTGACCGGGATAGTCCGACTGGATATATGTCCATTTTCAGCGGAGGCCCGGGGAGAAAAGCTCCAAAAACAACAGTTACATTCATATTAGGAGGCTAGCAATCTTTTCATAGATAATACAAAAGAGCAAAAAGACATTCTAGAGTATTCAAATACATTTGGAGAAACACCTTATTAATGTTAGAATCAGAGAGAGACCATGGCTATATTATATTTAGGTGGTCCATTATTGGTAAAGAAATTGAAAAAAAAAGTGGGGGTTAGTCTGGTGTTGAGCACTGACAGAGCCAATGGGATGTAAAGTGGGAGAAGAGGCCTTTCTTGAATGTATTTTGGGAGGTGATATTGGTGAGTTGAGGAGGAAGGGAGTTCCATATTTTACCGATGGCGTTGGAAAACAGAGAGTCGCCCCCTGAGTTATGGGATTTGACTGTTTGTACAAGTAACCTGTTTGCTGAGCGCAGACTATTTAGGTTTGAATAGGGGGTGATTAACTCCTTCAGAGCAGGGATGTTGTCAGGTTGATTGAGAATTTTAAATGCTACTATTAGTTGGTTTTGCTGGAGTATGTTTGGTAGTTCTATCCAGCCTAGGTTATGTAGGCTGGTGCAGTGGTGGGTTTTATAGGGCATGCCAGTAGCAAATCTGGCAATATGATTGTAGCAACATGAGAGTTTATTCAGTTCAGTTTTGTTAAGGTTAGTGAGAATAGGGCAGCCATATAAGAGGGTAGATAGAAGATGTGATCGGGCAATGGCCACTTTTGCCATGGGAGACAGGCAGGATTTTATTCTATAAAGGAACCCTAATTTCTTATTTACAGTTTTAATAGTTTGATTGATGTGTACGTCAAATCTAAGTTTATTATCTATGGTAACGCCTAGTAGTTTGGTGTGGAGTCGGGGGAGAGAGTAGTCCCATTATTGGAATGTACTGTAAAGGGTATGGGAGTAGTTTTATGAGTAGGGTGGAAGAGTAGAAGTTTGGTTTTTTTTGGGTTGAGAATCAATTTGCGTCCTAACAGCCAGTTTTCAACTGCAGTGAAGCAGGCTTGGGTTTTGGAAAGTAGATTAACTGACGATTTGTCTGAGCAGATTAATGTTGAGTCATCTGCATACTGAATACAGGAGGTCTCGGGGATGACTTTGTAGAGATCATTAATAAAAATGGAAAAGAGAAGAGGTCCCAGTATAGAACCTTGGGGGACCCCTATGGTGTTGGGTAAGAGACTGGAGAGTTTATTTTGCCAGAGAACAGCTTGTTGCCTATTAGAGAGATAGGCATGAAACCAATCCAAGACTTTATTATCTAAGTAGAAAGTTTTTAGGGTATCCTGCAGTAATTGGTGGTTGACCATATCAAAGGCCTTTGATAGGTCCAAAAGAGTGCTGAAATTTTTTGTTGTTCCGGTTATGGTTTATAGTGTCAGTGAAGGAGAGTAGGGCAGTAGTGGTACTATGCTTGGGCCTGAAACCATGTTGTGAACTAGACAGAAGATTATTATGGGTTAGGTAGTGTACAAGTTGTTTGTGAATACATTTTTCCATGATTTTGGCTAGTGGCGATAATATGGCTATTGGCCTATAATTTGACAGGTCAGTGGATGGGCCACCTTTGTGGAGAGGGATTACATAGGAGATATTCCATATAGAGGGATTACAGATTCTGTTATGGTACGATTAATTAATATTGAGATGGGATAGGCTATGGCGTCAGCCGCTTTTGTAAATAGTCAGCAGGAAGGAGGTCTGCAGAGAGGGTGGTTGGTTTTAATTTCTTCAGTAAGGATCGAATATAGGATGTGGGTACAGGTTGTAGGTTAAAGGAGGACATAGTCTTCGGATGGAACCTGCCGAGGAACATAGGAGTAGGTGCTAGTTTGTAGGTTGGCTAAGGATTTGATAATATCGATGAAGAAAGTGTTGAAGGTATTGGCCACTTCTTCTGGGTGTTTATCACTTAGGTCTGCTGGGGTAGGAGTGGAGGATTTGCCTGGATATAGAAGATTATTTAGACCAGCCCAAAACTTTTGGGTTTTTGGTGTTTATGTTGTAGTTGACAGTAATAGTTCTTTTGTCAAGTAAAATGTATTTTTGTTTCATTCCTTAGTTGTTGGAAGTAGATGCGTCTCGGGTGATTTGGAAGCACGCCATTTATCCCATGCTTTATTTCTAAGTTTAATTTTGGATATGGTGTCTTTGTTAGCCAAGGTGCTATTTGAGCTTTGGTTTTGATTAATCATTTGGGGGCATGCATATCAAGTATATTTAGAAACGTGGAATTAAAATTTGTTACTGCATCCTCTAGGGAGGTGCTTAAGAATTGACCAGTTACAGGACTGCAGTTCCATTTGGAATTTAATTGGGTCAAAATATTTGGTGCTCCTGACTGATCTGTACACGGGCAGTTTGCAACTTCCTGCTTTACTTTTCCTTATATAGGTGATGAGGTGATCACTAAGATCATTCGAGGGTCCCGAAATGTACATGTGGGGTTGGTTGTTAATGAGTATCCAGTCTAGGATGCTCTCTTTGTTTGGTGTTTCCAATTCTGGTGGGGGTGGTTATGGTCTGTGAGAAACCATGGAGATTAATATGGGTGGGGTCTGACTCTGAGGAACATAAATTCCAGTCAATGTTGACACGCCCATAATTATGGTTTCTTGGGGATAATAGTTAGCTAGCCAGTTTAGTATGTTCTCAAGTGTGTCAGAGTTGTTCCCAGGGGGGATATAAATCACAATTATGTTTATACTTTTAGCCTTATGAAGTTGTAGTTTTAGGGCAGTTATCTCTATGTTAGAGATCTGGGGTGGTTGAATGGGGTTTAAAATGACTTTGAGTGTGCTTTTAAGAGCACGGCAGTACCACCACCCTTTTATTGGGAGTCGGTCCTATATATGTTATAGCCGTGGAATGATTTCATTGTCTTTGGTCCCTGGTTTAAGCCATGTCTCTGTCAGGCACATAATGTCAGGGAGGTAGATTGCTAAAAGAGCATGTAGGTTGTGTATTTTATTGTTTAGGCTTCTTATATTTAGGTGGCAAAAAGGAGGGAGCCGGGTAATCTAAGACAATGGGATGGGCTGTCAGAGTTTGTAATTGAGGGCCTGGGTTTGGGTGGATGTCACCATCTTTCATAATATTTTTCTTATGTGCTCTATTAGTTTCCTGAGTTTGAGTAACAGCTTTTCAGTGTGTTTAGATTTGGGGTGAGTTTTGTTGGGTTTGTAGGAGTAGTGGCACTTGGTAAACAGTGTTTTGTTTGGTAGATAGTGGGTAGAGTGATTTGTGTCAGGTGGGGTTAGAGAGTACTAGTTTGGTACTTGGAATAATAGAATCCTGAGTATGGCTGGTCCTCATATTTAGTTAATAGATATAAGGCAATAAAAATGGCAGGATAAGAGATGCAGTTGTTAGGGCTGGCTTTATATTCAAGTGTATGGATGACTTCATAATGCTGAGTTGCAAGTCAGTGTTTTAAGATAAGTATAAGTGGTTGGAGTGGTATTTGTGGAGGGAGTGGGGATGGGATGAAAGTCAGAGGTAATGGAGGGTGTGGTTAGATAAGTATAAAAGTAGGGGTGCGGGGTGGGCGGGGGGGGGGGGGCGGGGGGGCTGGCGAGCAGGAAGCCTAAGAGATGTGATGAGAAGTTATTATCCGCACAACACTATCCAAGGACAGGTAATACAGTAGTTAAATTTATGTACTTGTTACATAATGTATACGTTTCAAGGCAGGCTCTATGCACTATCAGTTCTCTGCACTTCACTTTGGCTTATCTACTCCGACCAGAGTATTCACAAAGTGCCTGGCTCCAGCCATTGCATTCTGCAGGCAGAGAAGTATTCAAATTTACTCATATTTGGACAATTGCCTAATTCAGATGGACAGTCAGGAATTGCTACTTCAGCACCTGGCATTTGTAAAGAGACTTCTAACTTCTCTGGGGTACACCATCAACGAAAAGAAATCACAACTGGTGCCCAGTCAAAAGATAGAATTCCTTGAGAGCAAGCTTAAACACAACTTCCCAGATGGCATTTCTCACTCCAGAAAAACCGGTCTATTTGACAAACTACTTCAAACTACTGGCCACCAAAACCCAGCTATCTGCAAGGCAAATACTGCAAGCCCTAGGGTTCATGACCTCATGCATTCTGTTAATTCCATGGATGGCGCAGTGGTGCAGCGGTAGCGTTGTCGCCTCACAGCAAGAGGTTCTCTGGTTTGATTCTCGGCTGGGGTGCCTTCTGTGTGGAGTCTGCATGTCCTCCCTGCGTTCGTGTGTGTTTCCTCCTGGTGCTCCGGTTTCTTCCCACATTACAAAGACATGCACCTGGAGCATTTCTCCGAGGGCTTCTGCTGAAAATTGGCTTCGTTCAAAGTCAGACTTTCCTGGTTAACAAATGTTAAATAAATAAAATATGAGGAAACTTCAATGTTACTTAAGTCTCTGGTGCCAACATTCTCAAGACCTGGAAACAGTGATTCCTATCGTACCTTGTCTAAGGGCAGAATCCCTGTGGTGGGCAGAGGCATGCAGCCACAACAAGGGACTTCTTTCACTCAACCCCCCCACCGCCCAAACCCTGATAACAGACGCATTAGACTATGCACGTGGGGCTCACGTGGCAGGCAAATGGAGCCCAAGACAAATCCCCTTGCATATCAATCAAAAAGAGATGCTAGCTGTACAGAATGCTCTGACAGCTTTCAAGTACTTTATCTTTCCAGGACAGATTCTGATAAAGACAGACAACACCACAGTCATGGTGCATAAACAAGCAGGGGGGGAACACATTCATACCCACTCTGCAGGTTAGCCATGGCCCTGTGGAACACAGCCTTGAGCAACCAAGTACACCTGCAAGCTTAGTTCCTGCCAGGCAAACAAAGACGACTTAAGCAGTAATCTACTTGACCCACACGAGTAGAAACTGGAAGCCAACTCCTCTCAAACTTCTTTGCCCACCCCCCCCCAAACCAGCACTTGAGCAAATTTGCACCAGAAATCCTCACAGCAGAGCGTGGAAGGTGGATGCCCTATCCTTTTCATGGAAAAGCCTCTCAGTTTATGCCTTTTCTCTTCTGCCCTTCAAGATCAAACAGAACGGGCTAAGGACAATCCGTATTGCCCCAGACTGACCACGCCAGCACTGGTACCCACTCCTCCGCAGTCTGATGGCAGGGCCTCCCTGGCACCTACATCAGACCCCCTCCCTGCTGTCCCAGCAGGAGGGACAGATTGTGCATCCACAGCTGCAAACCCTAAACCTTGCAGCTTTATCCCCTGAGTACACCATCTGTAACCCTCAGCAAACAGATGTTGGACACCATCCTTGAAGCCAGAAGGCTTAGTACTAGGAAATCCTATTCTGAAAATTGGAAAATATATTGTTCCTGGTGTCACTCTCAAGGAAAGGACACAGCTGTGCCCAGCTTACCTCCAATCCTGGATTACCTAGCAGAGCTGCTCCACAGAGGCCTATCCTTCTCATCCATTAAATTTCATGCCTCTGCCATCTTAGCTCATTATAATACTGAGCCTCCTCTCTTTTCTCACCCCCTCATCAAACAGTTCCTGAGAGGAGCCAACAATTTAGGGCCCCCTAGGAGAGCTCCCACCCCAGCCTGGGACCTTAACTTTGTACTGGAGAAGCTCACGCTTCCCCCTCTTGAACCTAATGTTCAGTAGAGTTAAAATTCCTCTCTTGGAAAACAGCCTTACTTCTAGCCATCACTTCAGCAAGAAGAGTGTCCGAGTTACAGGCACTAATGGCTGTGGAACCCTTTATTATTTCCACGCTGACCAGATTTCCCTCAGGACTGAGCCATCATTTATGCCAAAGGTGGTATCCACTGTGGCTTTAAACCAATCCATTCATAATCCTCAGAATAAAGGGGAAAGGATTCTGCACTCCCTGGACGTGCACAGACAGCTTAGGTTCTACCTTGACAGGCAAAACCTTTCAGAAAATCTGACCAGCTGCTAGTAAGCTTTGCAACAGGGGCAGAGGGCAAGACCATTTCAAAGCAAACTATTTCCAAATGGATAGCACACTGCATCCATTTCTGCTACAAACACCATGGAAAACCTACCCCATGGGAGATCAGAACTCATTCCACTAGGGCTACCTCAACCTGTACAGCATTTCTCAGGGGAGTTCCTATCAGGGACATCTTGGGAGCTGCAACCTGCAGTTCAGTACACACCTTCACCAAGCATTACCACTTACCTATCTTTTCTAAATCCAGAGCTGGATTTGCTACAGCAGTCTTACAAGGCCTGCTAGCCAGCCCTTACACTTCTTGACTGCCTCCACCCTTCCTCAGCTTTGGGAATCAATCCAAGTGTGGTGACTGCAACAGTGAAACACAAAGAACATAGTGCAGTTCTGTACACTTACCATAAATGTGGATGTTCGAGTGTATTCACTGTTGCAGTCCTGGTTTCCCTCCCTCCAGCCATCTGGTCCTTTCTAACTTTCTACCTATCTCTTTTTTGGCCATATGTTGGCATAATGGTTAAGGTGTTTACCTTACAAACACAAGGTGCAGGGTTTGCTTCTCACATGGGGTAATTGGCTAGACTGAAAATGGCCCACAAGGGCATTTAGTCTAGTACTAATCTATGAATCTATGAATATTTTATGGCAGAGGTGTTTACTTTTTACTGGAGGTGTTCCACACCATGTAGTATCTTCCTTTTTTGGGGGCTCCTGACATTTGGGGCAAGAAAAACTGATGTAATGGCGTCGGCTGCATGTTTTATACCCCCTGAAGTCCTGACGTCATGGAAGAGGCGACAGCATCCAACACAGTAATCCCAAGACTCTGGTATTCGGGCTACCTGTAGGCAGATAACCCAAGTGTGATGTCTGCAACAGTGAATAACATCTACATTTATGGTAAGTATCCACAACTGTACTTTTTACAGCACGATAAACCACTCCCTTGCCTGATAAAGTGTGTGTGTGTGTGTGTGTGTGTATATGTATATATATATATATATATATATATATATATATATATATATATATATATATATATATATGTGTGTATATAATATATATATACATACATTATATATATTTTTTTTAGAAAGCTTGTGAGGAAACTATTACTCTATTTTTGCTTTACTTGAATCGCTTGTCTGTGTACTTTAATAAAGGATTTTCGACTGGAAACGGATTGCCTGCCTTGCTTGGATTACTTTCAAACACTTAGTAATTCTGTACAGTATTTCAAATTATATATTTTTTATTATTGTTTTGACAAGACAAGTTTAAGTTCGCTACTTCTACTACTATTGTCTAATCTGATTAATATACACTGATTAACTAGAGATATATGGGCTGAAAATCTTCCACATAGAGAAGTTTCTTGCACTGTTTTGTTTGTGGACCCACTATACTTGTTTAGTGGGTTGTTTGAGACTTCGGGGATACCACGGAGATTACTTTTGTTTTTTTGTTTTTTTGTTGAATTGTTATTTAAAATGCAAGGAGCATATGTAAATAACTGTGGAAAAGGACAAGTCAGAATCATGGTGGTCTTTATGGAAATGGACGTCACTTGATTGATAATGCAGGAGTTATTTTAGGTATGACACTTTTGCTGCTTATATTGTTTCATTATGCGAGCTGTTATATTATCCTAATAGGACACTGATAAAGCATGAAACAGTCATTCAAAATTTGCCAAGTGTGCAACTCAGTTTAGTTAAATGAGCACCATTACGCTTTCCTTAAGAAATGTTATCTTGAAAATAAGAATAGGCTGAAGCATGTCCATAAAATGTTAGTCATAAAGAACTGTTCTGTCTCACTGTTGCAGTCTTCTTGACATATGGGTGGTCACCGCTGTCATCTGTCCTGGGTTCTAAATCTTTACCTTCCCTAGCTTATATGTCTGACACTTGACCTCATCTCTTATGCATCAGGGTATAAAGATGGATGTACAAGCATGGATCCTGTTTCTTACCTCCAGCCTTACTACCGATCATGTATCCATCGGACTGTTCATTATTTGGTCATTGATACCTTTGCTGCTTTTGTCTATCCAGATAAGTGCCCCGTTGGAGAACCCTCCTTTTTGTCTTAGAAATATTGTTAAATTTGTAGATGTCAGCCAGCCGCTACCTGAGGGTCTTAAATCAAAGATGCCAGATTCACCCTTGGACAAAAACTTAGTGTTTGGCCCACAGGCAGCCAGTCTGTTCAAAATACTCCCAAGACCAAGGTAAGACCAGAAAAGACTGCTAACAGATCCTACTGTCCTAGTGTCCTCAGTCCATAGATACTGTAGGAACTACTCAGCTAAATCTACCTCCTTCATTAGAAAGGATCAAAGAACAGTCCAGAAACAGAGGAAGACACTCAGGAAAGATACTCTGGAAAATCCCAAAGGGAGCCTCCAGCTGGGAGGCAAAAACATGTGGCCATCCCTTTTTCTCAGAGGTTTTTGCTCTCCCTGGCCAGGTGGGAAGCTATTACCACAGACATTTGAGTCCTGTCCATCATAAGGGATGGCTATGCCATGTCTTGGGATGGCATTCCCCCTCTGAGAGGCATCCTGCTGCCTCCTCCGAATCAAATATCTCTTCTGACTCCCATTATTCAAGATTTCTTGAACCAGAGTGTCATTGAACAGGTACCGAAAGAATTCATGGGAAAAGGGTTTTATTCCTGGATTTTCCTAGTACCAAGAAAAGAAGGGCAGTAGAGACTCATCCTAGGCCTGTCCAGCCTGAACACTTACCCGAAGGTACTATCTTTCAAAATGCTGTCTCTCCTCAGACTCTTCTACCTCTCATCCTCCCACAGGCTTTTTAGTGTCATTGGGTCTCGAGGATGCTACCCACACATTTCCATCCATCCCTCTTGCAGAAGATTCCTCAGATTTTCCACTGGCTTCTTGCATTTTTAGTTTACTGTTCTGTTTTCTTTTGGTCTTTCCACAATCCCAAAAGTCTTCACAAAGTGCCTAGTGCCCGTAGTGACTTTCTGCTGCACTCAAGGAATTCAGATTTTCCCCTACCTGTACAACTTCCTGATTCAAGCTCTTTCCTCAGAGACTCTTTTTCAGCATATTTGGTTCACCTTCCATTTTTCTGACAGGTCTGGGGTTAACTGTAAGCTACCACAAATCTCACACCGGTTCCTACCCAGGACCTGGTGTTTCTGAATTACAGGCCAGACACAAAGAAAATACATGCTTTCCTGCCTCAGGAGAAGGTTCTCAGCCTGTCCAGTTTCTTCCAGAACATCTCATCTGCAGCCCATTGTTCTGCAAGGGAGATCACAAGGATTTTGGGATTCATGGCAGCCACCATTACTGTGCTCCTGCTGGCTAGACTCCACATGAGGAGAATTTAATGGAACATGAAATCTGTGTGGTGCCAACACTCTCACCACTTGGATACCTTGATTACCCTCCTCCCTGGCCTCAAGAAGGAGCTTATGTGGTAGAAGGAACAGGTTGTCCTCAACCTAGGTTACCATTCACACAGATGCCTCAGTTGAGGCATGGGGGCATGGGCAGGATCACACAGAGTGCGGGAAAATGGCAACCACAGTTCCTAAATCAACATGAAAGAAATGATGGCTCTTTTGCAAGCTCTTAAGATTTTCGTCCACCTTTGGAGACTAGGACTGCTCCAAGTGTACACAGGCAGCACCACAGTCATGTCGTACATAAACAAGGAGGCACCAGGTCTTACCAACTTTGCAGGGTAGCACAGAAGGCTTGAAATGTGGGAACACAAATGAACATCACACTCACAGCTGCATACATCTCTCAGGACAGTATGCCCGCAGACTGCTTAAGCTGCTCACTGGAGTAGACCCGAAAGTTAACATTGAGCAGAGAGGTGTTCCACAACATCACACTACAGTGTGGCACTCCTTAAATAGATCTCTTTGCTTTGCCAAGTAGCCATCAGCTCACCCAGTTGTGCACCAGGGACACTTGTCCCACAGCCTGGAAGACAGATGCCTTCTGTTTCTAGTGGACAGGGAAGTTCCTCTATGACTTCCTTCCTCTGCCTCTTCTTCCAAAAATTCTTCTCAAAGCACAAAAGGAGACAACAAAACTCTTACTGGCTTTTTTCTAGCCGAGGCAACATTGGTTCCTCCTGTTATGTCACCTAACAAAAGGAAGTTACATGAGGATTCTTCTGCAACCAGACCTGATTACTCAGCAGAAAGGATCGCTCTTCCACCCAAATCTAACATCACTCAGCCTAACCGTATAGATGACAGGATTTTAGTCACTCAAAGGCATATCTTCCCAGAAGAGGTGGTACAAGTACTATAACTGGCTAGGAGACCTACTACTAGAAAATCTTACACTGCTAAATAGAAAATGTTTTCCTTCTGGTGTTGCAAACATAGTCAGTAGCCACACTTAACATGGATCCTTACGGTGCTACAAATACCTCTGTGAGCTTCTTCAGTCATGCATGGCATACTTGTATATATAAAAGCTTACTGCTATCAATGCCTGCCGCCCTCTTAGCCCTCCACTTATGGCTAGGCCTTATGTCAGTCTTTTCCTCAGAGGAGGTCTGCATGTAACCCCTCCTCCCTAGGAAACCTATCTCTCCATCTTGGGATCTTAATTTAAGATAGAAAAAGTTTACTTTGCCTCCCTTTGAACCAGCTTCTTCCTCTTCTCTGAAGTAGTGTACTTGGAAGTCATATTCCTCTTGGCCTTCACCTCAACCCAGGAGGGTTTGTGAGCTACCAGCTCTCATGAAAATTTCGCTTTTTCTTGTTTTCCACAGAGACAGGGTGACTCTCAGGGCTAACCCATTCTGTATGCCCAAAGTAGTGAATGAGCTGTGTCTCAATCAGGCCATTCATCTTTCCACCTTTTCGCAGTCTCCCAAACAGGGGTTGAGATTTTGCATTCTGTGGACATCTACAGGCAACTTAGATTTTGCCTGGGCAAAACTAAATCCTTCAGAAAGACTGACCAGCTCTATAGCTGTCCCAGCTTAGGGATCATAAAAAATAGTCTCCTGCCAAACTATTGTAACCTGGATTTCTAAAGCTATTACTTTCTGCTACTCACACCTTGGTCCTTGCCTTCCTGCCCTAAACCACTTTTCACTAGGGTAGGTGCTGTTTTGGGAGCTTTTCACAAAGGAACAGACTCCAAGTCTATCTTGGAGGCAGTCACTGGGACCTCTGTGTACACGTTTACGAAATGCTACAAAATTGATGCCTTCTTCAGATCAGACAGGGCAGCATTTGCTAGGTCAGTCCTATCCCGACTGAGGGATATTTCTTCTTATCAGTAGCTGACCACTCTTCCTTCATCCTTTGGCTCGGGGAATCGCCCGTATGTCAAGAATATTGCAACAGTGATTTTTAAATTTGATATTTCTGCCATTTGGTGGTATGATATTTAAGAAGAGTTAATGACATAGTCTCTCTTTATTTGCTTAGCCATTTTGATGAGATTAACACTTTCCCTAATCTGCCTAATGTTTAACTGATTGTAACCTAGTCCCAGTTTGAGAAAGCTTGAAATGTGAATTTGTTTTCATAGGTTCATAGGTTGGTACTAAGCTATCGGCCCTAGGGACCTATACAAGCCTAGCCATAACAATTCCCTGGCTATTTCTTCCCACACTATTTACTTCCCTGGACCCCTGTCTAGCTGACTAGACTGACGTGAACCCCGGGGTGAGTTTATTTATTTTATTTATTTATTTTACATTTGTTGACCGGGCTAGTCTAACTGGATATATGTCCATTTTCAGTAGAGACCCGTGGAGAAAAGCTCCAAAGACATGATACAATTTAAAGTATAAGTACAAACAATACACACTCATCAGATATTCTAATAATAAAAAATGTAGCAATTATCATAGTAAAAAAAAAGTAATCGGCAATGGTAATGTGCAGTACAACCTAGAGGATTTAAAAGGATGTACACTGAGGTTGAGTCAAAAATAGTACGAATTGAGTGTATGGATACATAGTACAGGTTAGGTCAGAAATAGAGAAAAGGAAGTTGGAAGTGTAGTGATGATACAATGGATTTGCTTAACAAAAGGTATGTAAAGAGGATATCAATAATATAAAAAAAAGGTAGATAAGAAAAAATATAGTAAGATGGAAGATGTAACAGAGGATAGTAAGGACTAAAAAGGTAAGTTGAGTTTGTAGAGGTATAGGACTAGTCTGGTTTGGAACAGGGGCATAGCCAGTATGATTTGAGGTAAAGTTTGTCTGTTTTTAAAGAGAGCTAAAGAGGCGAGTGAGGTGAGGTTATTAGGGAGAAGATTCCACAATTTGCCTTTCTCCCATCCAATCATCAAGGTTCCTTTTGAAGAGGGCCAAAGAGACGCTTTGTTTATTTATTTGAAGCCTGTAGCTTCATAGTTAAAGTCCTTTCGAGAATGCCTAACTAGTTCATTTCAGGGACCTACCCATTTGTGCTTGTCTAGCTGTCTGTTCTCTCTCTCTTTTGTTATGAATGTTATTGTAAGACTCGCTTTGTTTAGATATTTGTATTTTCTTGCATATCTTTTGCAGCTTTTATGCCTGGGTCTCTACTGAAAAGGGTTACATTTCTGTTACCCAGCTAGACCATCCCAGTAAGCAAATGCTAGAAAATATAGTGTATATTCTTTGGATGGTAGTTTGTCCAAACAACCATAGAATAGTTAGTCATCCAATATTCCTTTTAAGTTGTAAAGTTTGATTTGCAAATTTTCATGTTCATAAACTGATAATGTATACTACCATGCTGTAATGATCTAATCTATATCACAGTTTAAAGTAATGATGTACAATAGTTGTGTGTTAAGCATTGTCTTGTATTCTAGCCTTTAGCTCATGGTTCCCATATTTTGAAACATCACCTTCTAATCCATTGGGCCTATAAAGAAGAACCGAGGAATATTCCATTAATTCTTGTATGTCATTAGCATTCTTAAAGTACATTTAACAGGTACTGTAGTTTTTCCCTGTAAGTGCAGGAAAGCTTCAAGGTTACCCACTTTGTTGAGTTTACTTCTGGCATTAATTCCACCATCACTTCTGTATACTTTGTGTAGTTTAATGAACTGGGCTTCATCTGAAATTTTGAAAGTGTGAAGAAGGAGCTGCGTGGATGACAGATCTCTTCTGTTACCTGTCCTCTGTAGAGAGACTCCCTTGGGATAGAACTACAGGATGGCTTGTGCAAAAGCCGATTTGAGTCTCATTTCTTATCACAAGCTGTTAAACACTGAATCCCCCTGCTGACTACAGCACCAGGGTCTTGGCTACTAATTGAAAGTTACTTTCTTTGTTATTGGTTTTATACCACTCAAGGTAAGCATTAGATATCACTGAGAAAGTGTGTTTTTCCAGGAGTCCAGAAGACACTTGAAAGTCCACCATATCTGTCTGCATATCAAATAGGAAATTCCTAAAAATCATTTACTTCCACATGGATGACTGGAGTGTAGGAAAACACTAGGCAAGCTGTCATGGGGACCATAAGATGCCCAGCCATATACACCTTTAAGCAGACCAGCTTAAAAGTTCTGGCCACACACTTCAAACACAGCGGATAGGGTGGGTTTGGCATAATAGTTAAGGTCTTCACATTATGGAAGCAAGGTACAGGGCTTGATTTTGACCTTGGGTTGCATGCTAAAATTGATAAATTCCTCAGTGTTAAGTATTCAGCTGTTTTATTTGTAGTATTTTTTCCTTTGACTGAAGGATTAAGACAACTTCTTATCTGAATTTTTTAGAATTAGCTAGTACTGTGAGGCTCTACGTAAAGCTGATCTAACTTTGGGGCACATGTATTCTAGTTTCCTACTTCTTTGTTCTGGCACTGATCTAAGATTTGAAAAGTAAGGTAAAACAAGGAGTAAATCTTTAGGTATTGTAGTGAGATGTTAGGAGGCAGAGATGTTAATGGGAGTAATTGAACAGAAGCTAAACTAGCTTATGTGGTGAACATTTGCAGTATGATGCAGTCATCATGATGCAAATGTGCATGATGACATTAACTAGAGAACTGTTGAATTTAAATTGATGCACAAGATGGAGAACTCTCGAACCACTGTGGGAACATGGAAGATGTCGGAGGGGGGGGGCACATTTACTCACAGCTGTTTTGGCTGCCATCTGAAGAAAACCTTTAACACATGTTACTTATTTCTTTACTATTAATCTGAAAGAGAGTCTGACATATCAGTGACTGTCTTGGACTGTTTTTGGTTTCTGTATATGAAGGGTGCATCTCCAAGATGGTTTGACATATTCTTATTAAACTGCTGAGTGGCACTAATGGATAAAGCCTTTACTGTGACCCAGGCACGCTGGGTGTGACCAGCAGCATGCATGCTGGAGTGGCTGGTTGAGCGTGGGAGATGATTGAAGAAGAGTATGCCTGCCTGGCTCTCAAGGATGAGGAGAAATACTCGAGACATGTCCAGCACTGGTTTCTGGTGGCAACATGAGCTTAGAATAAAGGTGTTAACTGTGTAAGCGATGGATGAGACATTCAGAAATATGTCACCATGGGGGTGGGGGGGGCAGCTTTCTTGCAGTGCCTCATTGTATGCCCACTCAAATATACCATGTCGAACACCTTGGTGCTAGGTCATTGCTAAGCTAGTATATCAAAGCAGCTGATCACAGCATGAGGACACCTGTACACCTATTTCTGTCACCAGTCATAGAGTAGTATATTGTCTGGTGGTCCCGAGACTTTCCTCTCTGTAAACAGGAGACAACCTAATGCAGGGATGTTCATCGTGTTACACTGCTGCAGTCATCACACTTGGGTTATCTGCCGTCAGGCGGTCCCGCAGTCGGCCCGAGTTCCAAAATCTTGGTCCGGTGTCAGTTGCTGTCGCTTCTTCCCTGACGTCAGTGCGACAGGGGTATAAAAGAGGCAGCCAACACCATTTTCCCCAGTCTTTCTTGCTGCACGATGCCCGAAGCAGAAGCAGTTTGCAAGTGCCGTTCGGCCGACTTTTGAGATTTTCAATCGAATTTCAGACTGAAGTCTTCAATAAAGCCAAGTACCCCATTGGGGAACCTTTTCTTGCCTCAGTCCGATATCAGAAAAAGTTAATAATTGCATTTCTTGTGGGAAGCAAATACCTCATAAGGATTTTCATTCTTATTGTATCCCTTGCCTAGGCCCAGACCACGATGTCACAGGTTGTCGGTTTTGTGCTAGGTTTAACAAACGAACTATTAATGTCTGTTTGATTTCACCTGACATTATTTTGGTAGAAAATTTAATTATACCATGCCGTCGGAGTAACCGATGACCAGGATGCATAAAAAGCGCAAAGATAAGGATAGGCAGCCGAGACCCAAACCAGAGACCAAGGCCTCTGCTAGGCCAGTCACCGGTTCTCCGGTTTTCATTGAGGTGCCTACACAGCCCCTGACGACTGCTGATTTAGAACTCCAGCCTGCATCCGATTCCCAAGCGGAGATTGCAGGGCCTCCAGAGCCTTTATCTTTAGGCCCTTCCGACTCCATGGCTGATGGGGATTCCGGTACAGTTGAAAGCCCATCAGTTGCTGAAGGTGTCTTCAGACCGACTACACTTACTATTAAATCCTTTGCAAAACTGAAAACTCCATTAAAAGTAAGGAATCCTGTACAGCAGTCTCCAGTGCAAGACCCCATGCCTAAGAAAAAGATGCTTAAGATGGCCGAAGACTTAATTACCCTAATCAGGGGTTCCCATCCCCCACCTGACAAGAGGCCTAGACAGGAGGAGGACTACGCTTCCTCTGACCAGGTTTCCATTACCTCAGATTCTTCTGAGGAACAGGAGTACTCTTTTCCCCCTTATGAAGACTCTGATGCTGAAGAGTCTGTTCCTTTAGCATCTCCCCCAGAAGACTACTTTTTTGGGGAAACTTTACATACCATGAGGGAACATTTCCACTGGGAAGGCCAGGATTACTCTGATTCTAAGAAAAGGCTCAGAGAGTTCCTCTTACTACCCCAGCACAGACCCCTTGCTATTCCACCTGTGTTAGACATTGTGGATGATGTTTATTCAGAATCTAGCCTTAACCCAGATTCTTTACCTCCTGTACCAGCCAAACCAGACAGATACTACGGAGTCCCTGACTCACATAAATTCCTATATATAAAAGTCGTGTTGCTGACCCAGAAACCATTTCCCAGGGTCCCAAAGGGGTTAAGGCCTCTATTGCTAAAAATCCTGTGCCGTCTGAAAGGGATTCTAAAGCACTAGACAGATGGGAAAAGAAAGTATTTACCTCAGCTACTCTAGCTATGAGGGCCTTAAATTGCCAGTTTCACATGCTGAAATATCAACAGTATTTGATGTCTCAATTAAAACAAAAAATGAGCACTCATACAGAGCAGCCTGATTACAAGGAAATGCAAGATTTGTTGCATGCAGCAGAACAAGTGGGAAGACATACTTTGCAATGTGGATTTGATTCATTGGAAGCTTCTTGCAGAGCAGCTGTAACAGGGTCTGTCATTCGTAGGCATGTTTGGTTAAAAGAACAAACTTTACCTGATCATGTTAAAGCAAAGTTATTGGATGCACCCTTACAGCAGGATGTTTTGTTTGATGTGAAAGCAGAAGAGGTTTTAAAGAAAATGGAGGATAAGGCAAAATCTATGCAGATGGTCAAGGATTTTTTACAGGTTCAACCCCCTCGTTTCAGCAGAAATTGGCCAACCAAAAACTGGTCCTTTCCAACTTCTGACAGACCTCAGAGGGGCAAATACAGATGCCCAAGGGGCAGAGGTCAGCCACAACGCTCTTACAAGCCACGACAATGGGGTGCCACAACCCAGAAAGGAGGAGAAGACAGGTCTATTTATCAGAAGACAATCACAATGACTTACCCCTCAGACTGCCAAGCAAATCACTCTTGGCAGCTCCCTTGGGAGGAAAACTTGCACTTTTTGCAGACAATTGGCACATCATCACAAAAGACAAATGGGTCCTAAATATTGTAACTCAAGGATACAGGTTCCATTTTCACACTTTACCAAGGATAAAAGGAATGCCAAACCTGCCATCAAATCAACGGGCAGAGGCTCAAAGACAAATTACAGCATTCATGGACATGAGAGCCATTCAACAGGTTCCTACACAGGAGCAAGGACAAGGATTTTACTCAAGACTCTTTCTGGTTCCCCGAAAGGACAAAGCCTGGAGACCCATTCTGGACCTTTCAATTCTAAACACATACCTGGAAGTACCCAAATTCAAGATGCTCACACTACAGCAACTTCTTCCCATGCTGGGCAAGAAGGCTTGGCTAGTAACGTTGTACCTCATGGAGGCATACCTGCATGTCCCTATCAGACAAAATTGCAGAAGATACCTCTGATTTATAGCAGGTACAACTCATTACCAATTCCCTGCACTGCCCTTTGGCTTATCTACTGCGCCCAGGGTCTTCACAAAATGCCTGGCACCAGTAATTGCATACTGCAGACAAAGAGGAATCCAAATATATCCATACCTGGACGACTGCCTTATTCAAGCAGAAAGCAAGGACATTCTTTTAAAAGATCTGGCGTTTGTAAAAAACCTACTAAGTTGCCTAGGATACACAGTAAACGAAAAGAAGTCAAAACTAGTGCCCTCACAAGACATAATATTCCTGGGTGCCAGCTTAAATACAACGGCACAGATGGCATATCTCACGCAAGACAAGCAAGGACAACTGACTCAATACTTCAAAATGATGGCAACAAAGACCCAACTCCCTGCAAGAAAAATTCTGCAGGCCTTGGGATTCATGGCATCTTGCATACTACTAATACCATATGCCCAACTGCATATGAGGAAATTAGAATGGTACCTGAAAAGCATATGGACTCAACACAGCCACAGCTTGGAAACAATAATACCACTCATTCCCTGCCTTCAACAGGAGTTTCTATGGTGGGCTTAGGCATGTCACCTCACAAGGGTCAGCCTTTCACCTTGCCCACAGCCAGGCAAACAATGACAACAGATGCATCAGATTACGCCTGGGGTGCACAAATGGCAGGACAGTATATTCAGGGCAAATGGTCTGCAGATCAAATGCATCGCCACATCAATCAAAAAGAGATGCTAGCTGTACAAAATGCCCTAATAGCTTTCAAGGACCTCTTACATCCAGGACAACTTCTAATAAAGACGGACAACACCACAGTGATGTGGTACATAAACAAACAAGGGGGCACACATTCCTACCCCCTATGCAGGCAAGCAATGACCTTGTGGAGCACAGCACTGACCTACCAAGTTCAACTACAAGCACAATTCCTGCCAGGAAAGAAAAATACTTTGGCAGACAAACTAAGCAGAAATGTCATGGATCCTTAGACCCACAAGTATTCACAATGATAACTCAAAAATGGGGGAGCCCAGACATAGATCTGTTTGCCTCCCCCAAAACTACCAACTGTGAAAGTTTTGCACAAGGACATACCACACACTAGCTTGGAAAGTGGATGCCCTCTCATTCAATTGGAAAACTCCAACAGTGTATGCCTTTCCTCCATTGCCTCTTCTGGCAAGGTGCTGCTAAAAGCCAGATTAGAGAGGCCACAAATGTTACTCATTGCTCCAGACTGGCCACGCCAACACTGGTATCCAATATTAAGGAACATGGCTCAAGGCCCACCATGGATTTTACCTCAAATTCCTCACCTGTTGACTCAGCAAAACAATCAGATTCTACACAGCCAGCTCAAGACTTTAAATCTGGCTGCATGGCAGATTATCTAAACAACCAGTCAGCACTTCTCTCTACAGCTGTTATGGATGTCATTCTGGAGGCCAGGAGACCCAGCACCAGGAAAACCTACTCAGAGAAATGGAAACGATTCTGCGCCTGGAACCAGGCTAAAGGCCAAAATCCTCTTGTCCCAAATATTCCTCAGATTCTGCAATATTTAACTGAGATGTTGCACAAAGGACTTTCCTTTTCATCTATAAAGATCCACGCTTCAGCTATTTCAGCTCATTACAACACGGATCCTCCTATTTTTTCACATTCATTATTAAGACAGTACCTCAGAGGGGCTAAGAACACATGACCGCCTCGAAGAGCACCAACACCAACTTGGGACCTCAATTTTGTTTTGGAAAAACTTACACTACTGCCCTTCGAGCCAGCTTTTTCAGCTGATTTACAATTTTTATCATGGAAAACTGCCCTGCTGCTAGCAGTAACTTAAGCACGAAGAGTCTCACAGCTACAGGCCCTAATGGCAGTGGAGCCTTTCATAATTTTTCATCAAGACAGAGTCTCTTTACGAACTAACCCTTCTTTTATGCCAAAGGTAATATCCAGTGTGGCTCTAAACCAAACCATTCATTTACCCACCTTTTATCCAAACCCCCAGAGTAAAGGGGAAAGGCTCCTACACTCTCTGGACATTCACAGGCAATTACGTTTCTACTTGGATAAAACAAAGATTTTCAGAAAATCTGATCAGCTCTTTGTATCCTATGCTGCAGGATCTCAAGGAAAGCCTATATCAAAACAGACCATTTCAAAATGGATAGGACATTGTATCCATTTCTGCTACACACACCATGGGAAACCTGTACCTGGTAACATTAGGCCTCATTCCACCAGGGCTACAGCAACATCAGCAGCCTTCCTCAGAGGGTACCAACCAAGGATATTTTGGAAGCTGCAACCTGGAGTTCAGTGCACACCTTCACCAAACACTACCACTTGCCTCTATACTCAAAAACCAGAGCTGGCTTTGCCACTGCAGTTTTGCAGGGCCTACTAGCTTCTCCAAACCCTGTTTAGTACCAACCGCCCAGCCTTAGCTTTGGGATTCAACCCAAGTGTGATGATTGCAGCAGTGTAACACGATGAACATAGTACAGTTTTGTACCTACCATAAATGTAGATGTTCGAGTGTTCACACTGCTGCAGTCCAGGTTACCCTCCCACCTTCCCCTCTTTGTACCTGGGTTTTATCTATAGCTCCCTGTTTATAAAATCTCTAAGATGTATTTCTATATGGTGTATTTGCTTACAGCTGTAGCTATTGTTTTCTACTTATGTAATTTACTTAGGATTATGTATTGTCTTCCTATTTGGGGGCACCTGACATCTGGGGCAAGAAAAACTGAAGAAAATTACGTCGGCTGCCTCTTTTATACCCCTGTCGCACTGACGTCAGGGAAGAAGTGACAGCAACCGACGCTGGACCAAGACTTTGGAACTCGGGCCAACTGCGGGACCGCCTGACGGCAGATAACCCAAGTGTGATGACTGCAGCAGTGTGAACACTCGAACATCTACATTTATGGTAGGTACAAAACTGTACTTTTTGCTGGTGCATCTTCATTATGGGGTTGCCCCAGAGAGCAGTGAAAGCAATAGGATGCACAGATGATTCTGAAGTCAGTGCTGGCTTACCATAACAGTCAGGCAAATCAGATAAAACCACAAGCATTAAAAAAGTTCAGGAGTAATACTGGCACAGTTATGTGTAAAAGTATTATTAAATTGTACTGCTAGCTTCAAAGGTGAAGAAGTGGTTATGTTTGGAATTGTAGTAATAATAATAATAATAATAATAATAATAAAGTGAAACTTTAATATTATAACATTTCAGTCAAATGGACATTTCTGTTTTATGCTGAAATACAGTCTTTTAAGGGCTAAGGTGTTGTTTGTAAACTTGAATGTAAGTATACCTGGGTAGTCGCAGAATATACTACAGATTGAAATTCTGCCTTGACTTAGTTTGTGTAATAGTACTGCTATGGTTAGGATGAGCCCTTTTTGGGTAGCACCTTTCCAGTGACACATTATTCCAGACAAATGCTACTAGTTATATAATGCCAGCTCAGTGCAGGTATATTCTGGATATGTATTGCATTTACAGCCCTAAACAAAAGTTATAGCCCTCTGATGGAAAAAGAGTGTAATGCAACTTGCTAAATTGTGGGGGTGAAATAAGTATGTAGATGTATATAACTGCAAGGAGCTTAGTTCGCCTGATATTCCTTTGTAAAACCTAAAGAAATTATATGTGCACTACGTAAAGATTACAACTAAGGTTACCATTTGTGCTTTATTGACTTGAGTGGTTTTTCATGGTCTTTAACTGGAAATTTTGATGGTGGCTTCTTGTAGTGATGGAATAGGTCACAGTTTTGAAACAATGTGTTTTATTCTGTTTAATTAATGTCATCCCAATACAGACATGTAAGAAAATTGGGAAAACTGAGTTTCTTTGTCATCTGGTGTTCTAGTAATGCCAATGTTAAGTAGTTAAGCAGCAAAAAAGTGTTCATCTCCTTGTACAGTTCACAAGCAGTGAATAGGTCTATTAGACCTCACAAAAAGGTAAACAAGGTTTGCTTTCTGGCACAACCAAGATTTTTTACAAAGTCAAGAAATAAATTTGCAAGTAAAATAGCACTGTTATAAAATGAGAAAAACAAAAATTAGTGTTAATATACAAAGGCCTTGTTTGTGTTTGTGAATCACCTTTCAGTGACACTTTGGCATTTCAAATATATTCTTTCAAACAGGTGTTCACTGACTGTTCCTTTTTTCCCCACTTGCTCTGAGGTTGTGTGACCTCACAGGTGTTTGGAAGAAACATATCAAGCAGACCTGCTTCAGGCAGCCGGGTCGTCCAGTCCCCAGATTTCAGCTAATCAGTCTTTCTTGCCGTTGCGACCCTGCCGGCATAGCTCCTAGCCCATAGCCATCAGCCACAGACAATTCACAGTCATGGCATCTTGGTTGCTTACAAGCACTTCATGTTCGATAGTGCGGTGGACTGCCTTCCTTCGATTAGTCATCAAGACTCAAAATTTATACTCAGACTCGTTTGGAAACCAGCCGAACCGGACGGACACTTAGACTGCCCTTCGAGTTTCTGCCCGTACATTGCGATTCCAAATAACTTATTTAACTTGCTCTTCAGCAGGGTTTCATACCTCTTCCCGACTTAGTCCCAAACTTGTAACCCCTCGTTCGGCATGTCCTTACCCGAACCCGGGTTAAGCCATGGGCATCATGAAGTGCATAAATTTCCTCCGAGAACACCAGGGCTGTTAGTCCTTCGCCGGCGAATGTCTGGCGCCAGGAAAAGGGCAGAGGCCCCGGCTGAGTCGGGTGACCCCTTTTTCAGCGGCTAGAAGGCAGCTGACAACCCACTGAAAGGGACACCCTCCGCCTTTGCACATAAAATGCCGTCCTCCACAGGATCCCCTGCTTCTATACAAAGCTCCCTAAGGCTCACCAGATCTAAAGAAGAATTGCTGAACAAGTTTCCGTACCTACAAAAATTCCTCATCAGCTTCTCGGTCGCTCTCTCAGAGGCCCAGCCTTGACAACTACCTTATTAAAGCAGGGACTACTAACCTCAGCTTCTCAGGGCAGCCCCTCTCCTGGAGCTGACCCCCGCAGCTGACATCTCAGCTCCCTGCTCTCTCCCTCAGGTTCTTTGGATGCCTCGGGCGCTGATCAGACCATCCCTCCTGAAGATACTTCCCTTCTGAGGAAACCTGAACCTCACTCAGATCATTCCTTCTGCCTCCCCCAGAAGAATTTTGCCTTCTTCTGACAGGATACAGGATTCAGAAGACACTATTCACTTCAGGGTCAGCCTTTTGCCTTACCTAGGAGAAACTCCATACTCTCTGATTCCTTCTGCCATGGCCCAGAAGATTAAGATTACTGATTCTACTGATTCTTGAGGATGATGCATATTACAGGGTCAGAGCTGGCCATTAGGACTTAAGCTCTTTTTCGTTTATGATGCATACACTCATGCCAGGACGGCTTCTGTACTCTGCCCCGGCCCTTTCTGATCTGCCCCTCCCCAAACCATTTCAGGGCCCTATTCTTGCCCCCCTCTCACCACCTACCCTACCAGGTGGAAATTTCTGTTCTCACATTAGGGTGACTAAGGCCCATGCTTCACCCACCACAAAACCAGGGCCTTAAACTGAGGAAATCATTCACATGCCCCAGTGGTGCATCTGCTACTCAGCTGAGAGCTACTTTTCTCAGGAATCTTTAGACCGGTAGCTACATCTGCCAAAACCACAACTCAGCATTAGAGTAATCATTTTTAGAATGTGTAACCTTTGCACTGTGAGCTAAATTTAGACCTGCTCAACAACGAGCAAGTCATTCAAGATTTTGCCTGGTTAAAAGAGCATCCCTGAGGTTTACAAAGATTTCTTAACTGGCTGGCATGCTTGATTTAAGAAACAAATTTATTTGAGCATGCACAGGAGGTGGCAAAGAAAGTCTAAACCCCAGATGCCCAACAACTGAAGTCAAGCTCTTTCCCCCATGTTGGAGGTTCTAAAGAGCAGAAATTTAAAGCAAAGAGCAAGAAAATTTTCTGAAAACCTCTCTAAAGGTCAGAGGCAGAAATAGGAGCCCAAGAGTCAGTGGTCCATCCTGGAGGCCTGCAGGAAAACAGTGGCAAAACCCAAACCCTCCAGCAAAACAGCAGTGACAATCACTGGTCCGCTGCAGGGGTCACGTCAGAGGCAACCTCTGATTCCTCACAGCCCAGGAGCAACCTGCTGCCCCCTTGGGTGCCACATGACTTGGTTTTGCAATGACTGGCCCAGGGAACAAGGAGACAAAACCACTGTGACAAACTACCTTAAAAGGCAAATGGTTTCAATTCCACAGGAGACAAAAAAGCAGGCAAAAAACTGGACCACCTATACAGGTTTCACTTCCACACTGCCTTACATCTTAGGAATGCCAAAATTTTCAAAAAAAAGGCATTCAAAGATGGAACAACACCAAGGAAACAAAAATAGGACTCTAGTTTGTGAAAAGAAAGATCTAAAAACAAGGCCATGTAAATCTTACTCCGCGACTGAACACATACCAAATTGTACCACTCAACAAGATGCTGACCCTACAGCAGACTCTTCCTAGTATGGATTCTCATTGTACCAAAAACACTCAGGGTCTTGACAAGGCATATTTGGCTTCCCCTATACAAAGGGGTGACAGCTTGTGACCTCAGATTTCTTGCAGGATTATCTGCTGTCCATGGAGCAGCACACCAGTCTTCTTGCACAGGCAATGCAGGATCAATTCACTCAACCAATTGGCATCAACTTATCTACATCAGCAGCTTCAGGAGAAATCAATCTACCCACACCCCAACATACTGCAGCTACAGGGGCATCAACCATACAATACCTGGAAGACTGTATGCCACAAGGATACATACATAATACAATCTTTGGTATTGCACATACAATAGCTCAGTCAAATAAAATGGACTCCCAGTCAATAACATTTTACAAAGGCCAGACACACACCAACTCTACTGGCTAGTTCTCTGGACACAAACACACCTCAACTACCACAGGCAGGAGAAGAAACAATAAGACAACTACCAGTCTACTTCATGGCAGTCAGAAGACACCCAGCTTACTGCAAGGAAAGTCCTGCAGGCCCAATCTTACAGTGTATATGAGAAAATTTTGATCCCACATGCTGGCATGTATGAAATCAACACATACACACCTAAGAAATGGTATGGTCTTAATTACCATGCACAGAAAAGAATGCATATGGCCAACAGAAACATAAAAGAAAGAGATGTAGGGGTCCACAAACCGCAACCCAGACAGAGGGTGGTTTCCTCAAAACATTGCTCAGCAGACAAAGGCCATGCATGGCCTCAGACCCAGGCAGCAGCTCATGGTAGACAGAAATCTAAGGCCTACAGGCGGCCTGCAACAGAATGCTCTGGGTGCCTGGGCTGGATGCATCTAAATGGGCAATCTAGCAAATCGATGCTATGTCTAAGGACGGACCACATCACAGATAAAGGGATTAAACAGGGAGGCACATTCATACCCTCTATGGGGATGACAATGGACTCAGTGGTACCTAGGCCTGAATCTCACGATTCAACTGCAGGCCGGATTCCACAAACTCAAAGGAAATTCTAATTCACTAGCAGAAGACTTAAGCAGAGAAGAGAATTCACTCCAACTTGGATGCAAAGGGCAGACAACTTCTTCTCGCGACTGGATGGAAATGTCACAACGCCATTCAAAAGAAACATTCACCAATGAGAGGAGATGATCTCTGAAGAAATTCAACCACCAACTGAAGCCACCAACGCAACTGAAGTAATCTCACCCGAAGGCCGCCACCCTGACTGTTTCAAGAATTCTCCAAGTGGAAGAAGGCCTTTCACCTGCCTTAAAGATCAGGGAGGAACAAAGAGTAGTTCTGACATAGCTCCAGACACCCCATTAGAGCATTGGTACCGCCACTGAGAAGCATGTGGGCAGAGAACTCAGCTACTGACTGTCTACTCTCTACTCTACCTGCTGGAACAACTAAGAGCTACTCCTACCTCTATGGCCTTTACTGCCTAACACTGTCAAAAAATTGAACCTTGCAAAAAACTGCAGTTTAATCTCAGAGGGTCAAGGATTATTATAATTAAAACCTGCTTTACCTCCACAAGGAAAAAACATAAACCTCCAAAAGGAAGAGATTCCTCATCAAAACATAATCAACCAAATAATGAGCCAAATGAAGGGACTACATACACAAGTAAAATACTCACCAGAACTGTTAGCACAAAGTCTGGAATAAATTCCATTAAGATTCATGCTTAATTTATTTCATTCTTGTCATTCATGGATCCTCACATCTTCTCTCTCACCTCCATTACAACATGGATCCTCCTATCTTCTCTCACCCTCTAACCAAACTACCTCTAGAGGATCAAAGGAAACTGGGATCTCAATTTCTAAATGGAAAAAAATGGGATCTTTTTGAACCGGAGGAACCGGCAGCACTTACCCTTTTATCTTGGAAAATTAGCACTCTTAGTTCTTATCTTGGAAAACTGCCTTCCTTTGAAAAATCCTTCTAGCAAGAAAGATATCTTTCCTTACTTTCTCAAGGGGCAGACCAGCAGGAGAACTCATCCACCAAGGATGCCTGTCTCTAGGTGCCCAGGGTATCCTCCAACCAATCCTTTCTAAAGGTGGTATCCAGAACCCTTAACCTACCCCAACCACGGGAACCTGGGGGAAACAAACTGATGAAACGACACTACTGCACTACTGTGTACACACAGACAACAAGACCAGACCAAAGACAACCATGATTCAGCATAAGCAACATTCTGCAAGCATAAGCAAAACCTAAAGGAAACAAAAAAATGGATAAAACATTTCATTCCAAAAGGATCTGGAAATCATGGAACTTCTCTCTTTCAAAGGATCACAACTCCTGAAAATATCAGGCCTCACTCACACAGCTAAAGCCGAGGAGGCTACCAAAGACAATTTTAGCTGCGCTACTTTTTAGGCATACTACTGAGCTCAGTGCAGCATTTGCTTTAGCTACCAGATCCCGAAAGCAGGTTTTGCAACCGCAGTTTACAAAGGGATCTTAACTACACCCATCATATCTTAGTTACCTCTCCCCCAGTTTGGCTATGCAGTTCTACTGTGTTGGTTAGGACTGCAGGATTGCAGGACAATCCACAGTTTACAGTTTGTACATAACCATGTTACTACCTATGATGGCTATAGATGCATATGCAGTCAGGACTGCAGTACCTCCCTTCCCTCTGTGGTATTCTAGGGTGCTGGCCCTCTCTTAGCTAGCTGAGTATATTATATTATGGTATATTTGTTATATACTATATATATATATATACTTTTTTTTATCTACTGTTTGGTTTTTCTTTCTTTTAGCCTTTAGCTACCTAGAGGGCCCCTGGAAACTGGGGCAAAAAAACAAAGAGAAATGAGGCCTTTGATGCCTTTATACCCCTAGCTATGGCGTGGATGTGAAGTTTCAGCCGCGAGCCAGACAGGACTTTGGAATCCGTCGATGTCGCGCTGCCTGAGGCAGGACAACCCATATGTTATGACTGCAGATGCATACCTATCGGACATCTACATTTATGGTAGGTACAAAACTGTACTTTTCTCTCTCTGCATGGGAAGTATATGTTATTTTGCCCACACATGGCAAAAATTACTAGAGATCACATATTTGACAGGAGTTTGGTTGGGGGGGGTTGCTAAAACTGTTTCATGAATACAGACTGTATTTACATGCAAAAAAATCAAATTTGTTTACTCAGTCATCTGTTCTGTTACATTTCAACGTATTAGCACAAGAAATGTAGACAACACCTAAAATAATCTGGGGACAAGGGCCCAAAAATAGGAACAAATTTTAAATATTGATCTTATTTACTTTAAAAGTTGCTAGAATAACGGGACTTGTGTTGGCATGTATTTTCCAAAGGATATGAAGTCTATAATTCAAATGTATGTTATTATTTAGTGACTTCAATCCTCAGTGATTTGTCAGACCACCACAAATATGAAGAACAGACCAAAATATGAGGCAAAAATCTGGACAGTTGAGAGGTATGCTGTTAGCTCTTTGAAGGAATCTTGAACGTTTGATACAAAATAATTTCCATCTCCTCCCACAGTTCGAGGCATTAGTCTATGAGGTTTGCCTTTTGTCCTAACTAGAACTTTTAACAACTTAAATTAAAAAAAAATATGTATTGCTGTAAAATAACATTGTAGTAAATAAAGTTAGGAAAAAAGAAGAAAGCAGTGCTGACAAAACAGTGTGCTAAAATAAAATAATATGCTGGAAGTGTGGTGCGTCTTGCTAGCACAGTGCTGTCTAGTAAGCTGAGATCAGCACTTTTTTATTAGCAGTTTTGATTTAAATATATCCGACAGACACAGCATGTGGTTAATGCTCACGTAAAGAAGGTGGTTTGGGGATACTACTGGTCACAGTATTTTTCAGTTTACATACTTTAAGATGGTGGGCTATAAATAAGTATGTGTGTAACAAACCACCCTTTGGAACTGCAGTACCTGGGTTAAACTAGGTTAGTGTAATGAAAGTAATCATGGTTTCGTCACAAGGGACACAAACTGCAGTAACAGGTTCTGCATTTAGGACAGAGTGTACTAGGGGTGTTACAGAAACAACCAAGCTAGCCAGAAATAGAATCTGCTTGAAGAGGTCAGCATTCAGCACTAGACAGTACAGACAAGTCTAAAAGTAACTACGCTAAATTTCCCTCCTTTGCTAAAGTTCCTCACTGCAAATATTTCATTTTCCAGTTGGACAGGAATAACTGAAATTGTACATGGCTCACTACATGACTTGTCACTTACTGAGTATAAAAGTTGCTTGAGTGATTGAAGACAAATCATTTCTTTGTAGACTATCATTGTTTCTTTTTGCATTGTTAAATATGTTAAAGTAAAACAATTGACTTACAGCACTTTGATGCTAATATGCTTGCAACTTGCATTTAATACTAAAATGCCTTGGTAAGCTTTATTGTGTACTATTACATTGTGCTTGTAAGCATGGTTAATTTCTGAAGCAAAGCGTAACCAAGCTGGTTCTCTGTCCTGATCAGAGACCTGCAGTAAACACAGTATTGGCCAGAGTAACTGGGAAAGACAGAAGTATTATACTGCTTTGTTTACAATTCTGTGGTTTGCAGAACAGTTCACGTAACTTGAAATAGGTAAAGATACAGATACTGCTTATTATAGAAGTATATGTTACAATGGGATAGATAGGTTCTGTGAGCTGTATTCTGTGTAAATTCGGTGCTAAACAACTAGCTGCTCATTCCAGGAGTTGTAAATTTAGTATCCACAGACTTAAAGTAGGGATGTGAAGGGGTGCAGACGTTATTCACATAAAGTATGATGGCAAGGCTCTCTGTCCTTTAGCTCTTTAGTACACAGAGCTTCAGTGTATGTTTCACCCGCTTGTGTATTTTGCAAGTTTGTACTCTGTGGCTGTATATCTTGTATCTTTTCCCCCCTTCTGTTTTTGGAATTTGTTTTCAATGTTCCATAAATGCAATAGAATGTATGTGATGTATTGCTACAGAGACACTGTGGCATTGAATTGTGCAGTGATTTGGTGTGGACATCACACCATCATCTTTCCTATGATTTGTTTGTTGCAGCAGAAGTTAGCACCATTTTTAGTGTTTGACAAACTGCAGACCAAGATCAGTGACAAGTTATGTACGTTTTACTAGCTCACCAGTCCAACAATTAAATTTACGTCTGAATCTGAAGGGACAGAAAGCATTTAGTAAAATGCTGGAAAACAGTACCTCTGGTGACTCACCCAATAGCCAGCAGGACTTGTGTCTTAGACATGAGGACTGATAGGTGGTTATAATTTTCTAGGTTTTTAGGAACACTTTATCCCTTCCCATCATGCTCCATGCAGGTAAGCTTCTGAAGATCTTACTGTGCCTCATGTTTGAAAGTAGAGAATGGACCCAGGCTGCATTTTGCCCGTGGTGAAATTTTGCTAATGGATCAGTACACTTTGATTGCAAACATTTAATAGTTCCTTCGGTCTCCTAAACCTTCCACTGTGAGAGAGAGCCTTTTGACATGTTGCTTTGTTTATTCTGTTTTTCCTTTGGAAGCTTTAGGTCCATATTTAAAGTACCTGTATTCACAACACTTCAGCACTTTCTCCACAAGTTTGCATGTGCAGGGCTGGTTGTGGGCCATTTGGACCAATTTGGCACAGTAGGACCCCACTCCCTCAGGGGACCTGCATTAGGCTATTATACGGTTATTGTGCCTTATATGACCCAGAGATCTGCAGAAGAGACACTACAGGAAAGTGGAATGGATTTTCCTACTCTAGTCTTGCTCTCATAGTACTTACACTTCCAGTATTTAGTTTATTATAAATAACTGCAGCTTCATGACACTTGCATGGCTGGTGGTATTAGCTGCTTGTACTCCCATAGTAATCAGTTGTTGCAGAGTGGTTAACACAGCAGTTACTTTATCAGAAGATAAGACTATGCTTATTTTGAAGACTGATAGAGAGGTATTGTTTTCTTTGCTTATCTTTTTGATATGGGGTTAATGAAGGGTAATAAACAGAGTTACAAGAAATAACTGTGGAATAGTCCATCTCAGACAGCATGAAAACAAACGCTAGTAAACATAAAATGCAGATACTGTGATGTGAGGTAATGTCTGATCTCTAAGACTTGAGACAGAATTGCGACAGAATGTTACCAATTCCAGTCTAGCAGAAAAATGTTTGGTGCAGTCACAGATAGGAGGAAAATAAACACAGTGAAGTGAAATATGAGGTGTATGGACTGAGCAGTGGATGGAAGAGAACAGAAAAATGATTCACGTTTCTAACACCGTGGAAAACGGCCAAAGAAATGATGACAGCAAGCATGAGTCATAGTATAAATCATGATAGTGTAGTACAAATGAGCACACTCATCAGTAGATGTGATACGAGAATTCATTTGGTAGAATACTTAGTAAAATAGGTAAGAAAAGTACCTGTACACCACCGTAACATAACATTTCAGTGGAGAAAGTAACACAGAAAAAGCATTTGCAGCAGGTAGTATCGTTAGACATGGGATGTGAAGGAGAGTCAGGATTGAGTGAAGTGACATTGGATGTGAAGGAGAGTCAGGATTGAGTGAAGTGACATTGAAGAAAGGAAAGGAGAGAGAGATTCAGAAAAGTCACGAAGAGTAGGGGAACAAGAGGATGTGTACAACTACCTCAATGCAGTTTCAGGAAATTCGTGCAGTACTACAATAGAGTTTGAGACCATGTTTACTCATAAGCCAGGGTGTGCCCATCTGGTGACACACCATGTAAATAGAGAACCTCAGTGGCTCATCATATAGGTCCCTTACAGTGTGCCTGAGTGAGTTACACAGATCCTGAGAGAGAAACCACAAAATATGTTGGACTGTGGTAATCCAAAAGTCAAATGGTTATGACATAAACCTATTGTTATATGTTAATACATAAAAATAGCTTATGGTTCTGATACCTAATCTGGAGTAGTTTTAAGATTAAAAAAAATAGCAATTGGAATTGAAGTTCTGGGGTAAATGGGGAGGCCCCACCAAAATGGTCTGGATTTGGGCCCCTTAGTTGCAAAACCCTGTGCCTGTGATAGGACCATTCCACCCACCAGTAGCACCATGTCTATTTTGTTGTACAAATCTTCTGGTCTGTTTATTCAGCCAACTCACCAGTGTCGGACAGCACAGGCAAGTGTGGCACAGATTTTTTATTTACTGCGACAGTCTTGTCTTTGGAATCAGTATTTTATTTACTTTTGTTTACTGGGACAGTCTTTTGGCATCAGTATCAGGACCTGTGGCAGTATGTCTGCTGCCCAAACTTTGTTTGCTTTCTGCCGGCTGCATTGGCTAGTATTTTTATACCATCTGTCCTTAGTACCAAGGTATTTAAGCAGTAGGAAAATTCCATAAGCAGGACAGGTTCCTCTGGCCTTATGCAGTTTAGTCATCCTAAGCTCTTGTCTAAATGTGCTTCTTCCTCTGACTTGCCTCCTTCCCCCACAGAAGCCATGTAAGGTGTGCAGGTTCACTAGCGAATCACCTGTAGAGTACCTGGATGAGGAAGACATTGCTAATTCCCCTGCCTTCACTCAAAGTCTCCAGATTAGGGGGGATTCCTCCAGTTAATGCAGCAGTATAGACCTGGCCATATTCTCTTCACCTCAGTACAGACTGTAGAAGGCCTGCAGGATCTCCTTGATGTCATTGTGCTTATTTCATCCCAGTGGATATCTTGAGATATCCTCAGCCTTGCTTGAAGAAATCCTGATGCAGTGTCACCTGTACCTAAGAAAGCCAGCAATGTTTTCTTGCTTTCCAGGGAGTGCTGCTGCCTGAGAGATGACCCCAAAACCAGACTCCCATGATTTCTGCATTGGCCCTAAAGAAGGTTCAAAAATGTATATATATGGCAAAAGACACCACAGCAGAGGCATAAGATAAAAACAGCTGAATTTTATTAAAAACCAAAGTAAGCACTTTCAGACAAACGTGCCCTTCATCAGACAATAAGAAACAGTAAAAAGACCAACATTTAAACATAATGTCCAATCATATTCAGTAGTTTACCCTCCTTTTTTTTCAGAACAGGTTTTAAAGGCACAGTTGCATTTAAACCAGGGCTCTTATCGGCCCCTAGTCTTATGATCCACCTTAATTCACTGCACTCAGTTTCATTGATTAAATCCCTACCCCTTATATTACAACGTAATTGGAAAGTGTTACAATCAGATCACAGGATAGCAGCAATAGTTGGGGATAGACCTAGGTTCACTTTTAGAAGGAATAGAAATTTGAAGGACATGCTCTGTAAGGAATCTATGACTAATCCATCCACTATTATGAAACTGGACGTGTAGGGACATATCCATGTCATGATTGTAGGGCTTGTGCCCACATTTGCACCAACAATTCTTTTGTACATCCTACAACAGGGTGGACCTATTCATTGAAGGGTTATGCCAACTGCAGAACTTGGAATGTAGTTTATTTAGCTATATGCCAACTGTGTAATTCATTTTATGTTGGCAAGACCAATTGCATGCTGAAGGAGAGAATTTTTAAGCATTTGTTTGATATCAGACATCATGATGTACGAAATGCCCTAGCATTGCATATTGTAGAATGTTCAGACAATTTTTTCCAAGTTCATGGTGCTACAAGTGATGCATAAAATATAAGGGGTGGAGATTTAATCAATGAAACTGAGTGTAGTGAATCAAGGTGGATCATAAGACTTGGTTTAAATGTAACTGTGCCCTGTTCTGAGAAAACTGAATGTGATTGGACAACATTATGTTTAAACGTTGGTTTTTAACTGTTTCTTATTGTCTGATGAAGGGCACGTTTGCCTGAAAGTGCTTACTTTTGTTTTTAATAAAACTTCAGCTGGTTTTATCTTTTTCTTCAGTCTTTGGCATAAAGACTTTGGTGTAGGATTTCTCAGTTTTTTTTTTGGATCCCTAAAGAAGGTTATTACACCCTAGAGTCTTGCTGTGCATTCCCTTTGCAGATAGTCATATGCTGTGGAAAGACTGTTTGCCTTATTGGTACCATGTTTTTCTTGGTACTGGTTTACCCAGTGTTCTGTCCAACTTTATCTTTTGTGGTACTGAACTCCCCGATTCTAACTTCTTGGGTTCTGTCTGTGAGCCATCTGGCTAGCCACTGAGTGACATAAGGGTTTATACCTAACCCCTTGAGTTTGCCAACAATGCTGGAGTGGGGTATTGTGTGAAATGCCTTGGCCAGGTCAGGGTAGGCAGTGTGAACCTTTTTGCCCCTTCCATTGCTTTGGTGACCTTCTCAAAGAAGTTCACCAGGTTGAGTAGCCATGATCTGCCCTTGATGAAACCAAAATGGGTTTGGTCCAGTGTCTGGAGGCTTTTTATGTCATTGATCATTTCCATGTTAATTTTTTAAAGCTTTGCATATGAGACTAGTGGGACTTGTGTGTCTTACATAATACCACCTTGAGGTGCTAAACACTGCACATTTTTATGTCTAGGACTTCTTTCGGGGCTGCATTCCTCTGTTGTATGTTCCAGTGGTAGTGGCCACCCAAGATGTTTCTTAGTTAGGTACTCTGTCCTTGTGCTTACTGAAGGTATACCTTTTCAATCAGGTACAGAAATTATAAGAAAAAGGTAATCTGATGTAACATCCTACTCCCTCCCTCCCGAACATTTTTTCTTTCTTCCTCAGCTTTCACACTGACTGCAGATCTGGAGAGGAGGGAAGCAGATACGGTGCATTATGGGACTAGGAGGTGTTACTGGTACCCTGCAAAAGCTTTAACATGTGAGCAGTTCTAATGCCCTCAGTATCAGTCTTAGTTTGATGGACCTTCTTCCTACAGATCATTTGTCATGGTAAAGGCTTTTCATTTACTCAACAACTGTGAAAACTGAAGGAGACCTTCAGGTAAATAAAACTGAATAGAGCTGGGGGTCATGTACTGTGAAGGATAGGGGTGCAAGTTAAATTAATGGGGTGCAACAATATCAGATCTATTAAGTTGTTTAACTAGCCTACCGTGTTTACATTCCCAAAAAGGAATACTCCTTAGCATGAAGGAGTATGTGTGGGGCAGATGGATTTAGACAGGAGGCAGTTTTTATTTTGGTTTTGTTCCACCTTAAGTAAGTGATATAAATTATTGAAATAAATATTTATCTCATATAAACAGTTTAATGTTGTAACAAAAAGCACTGTGCTGATGTACTGGAAGAATCATTCCAACACAGAGACAGTGTAGTGCCTTTTGTTGGACCAAATTAAATTTACATGAGAGTTTGCATTCTATGTGAACTTCTTGTCGTCTGGAGCTGTTGTTAACAAAGTCCCCAAGTGCAAGAAGATACTTAAAGTACATAGTCTCTCAACCAGTTACCAAAAGGTATTTTAAGAAATAGCTAAAATTAAGACTGCTTGGGTGCTTAGTTGTGTGATTCAGCTGCTTTGGAGAGGTGTGTTGTATGTGTGCATAAAAAATGAAGTAACACAGTTATGATACTCCATAAAATAGTTAAGATGTCTCCCATGAGACACCTTTTGAAACTGTAGTTACTGCTTATCTTATGCAGACAGAAATGCTAAGAGTCTAAATATATGTAATGTAATCATTCATGCCTGTTCAGATACTTTTGTTCTCATACAGGTATTTTTGAGGGCTTTTTAGGCAGGGGGAGAGAAGTCATATGTTTTGTATCCCTTTTTTGCACAACTAAGCATTAAAACACTATAACTGACCCTATGGCTGTACCCCCTTTCTCAAGGACAGCTAGGCCAGTCAGTCCTAGGATAGATTTGCGGGTAGCCATCCAGTCATCCAGATTCTGCTTGAAGAATGGTAGTGTGTTTAACCTTCAGGGGAAGTTTATTCCAGCGACAGGAAAGGAATTGTGAATGTCACTCTGCTTTGTGTCCTGTTTGTGTGATGGTGAAAATTTAGGTCTCTGGTTCTGGACTTTGTGAAGTTATTAGATACATGAGGTGAAGTACAGCAAGGTAACATATATGTGTTCAAGTGTCTCTAAGAAAAAGGAGTCGTCAGAAATTCCGTTGGGAGGGGCGTGGCCAAGATGGGCTCAGAATAGCAGCAATTCTCTTCAGCTCTGTCAGTTTAGATTTTGTATGACAAGATTTACTAATTCTATCGGAGGAACTTAGTCTTCAGTAATAAATTCCTCTCATCTAGTTTTATAACTACATATAAAAATTCTGAAGAAATTTTGATTTATTTCCTGTCAATAATACCTTGGATACTTTATCTATCTTCACTGACAACAGAATGGCTACATCAAAAGCACTTCATCAAGAATCTTCTCTAAAAAAGGGCCTACATTCTTTACTCACTACTGTACAAGAACTTATCTGTCAAACTAGATAAAATGGATTTAAAGATTGACATCTTTAAAAAAGACTGCACTAAACAAATGGAAAAGATACACAAAGATCTGCAGTTTCAAAAATCTCAAATTTCAGGTATTGAATTAGCACTAAATGACATTGACAGGAGAGTACATAAAGATGAGAATAATATAGACTTTCTAATAAAGCAAAATACATACTTACAATCCAAAGTGGATGATTTAGAAAACCAGTCTTGAAGAAATAACATTAGAATATTTGGCTTACCAGAAAACAAAGAAGGAATCAATCTGTCAAAATTCCTGACAAACCTGGATCCAAGATGTACTAGACTTACCAGAAGCCTTGTCATATGGTATCGAAAGGGTGCACAGATCTTTTGTTTCATCTAAAACAAGTAAGAATAACTCTTCTAAATCTGTAATTGTAAAATTCTTATCTTCATATGACAAAGAACTAGTGCTAAAAACAGCCTGGGCAAAAGCTCCCATTAAATTAAATGACAATACCATTTGTTTTGATAATGATTATTCTTCAACAGTAATAGCAAAAAGAAAAAATTTCCTACCCTTAATCAAAGAACTCAAAAACGCACAAATAAAAACTCATCTATTATTCCCAGCCAGATTAAAAAATGTTCTACAGGATGGTATCAAAACTTTTGATGATTTAGACACACCCCTTAATTTTCTTAACTCTAACAAAATAATTGAAAAGCTAGAAGATATGGAATGGGCAAGTGCAAGTCTTAAAAGGTTAGCTGAAAATGACAACTGGAAGTCAGTCGAAAAAAAAAAGAAGCTAAAGAAATAAAGAAATGCACCATTAATATGAGACTTTAAATCTAAACATAGAGACTTTAAAGTAAATTCTTGGTTGCAACTACATGTAAGTGAAACATCCCCCCCCCCTTTTTTTATTTTAAGATTCAATATGTAAGTGTGTTCCTGTGCTACATCTTGATAACCTAAATATGGCAAGTTTGGCTATGTACTTTGAATGTGTTTAAAACATTTTAATAAGAATACAATTGAAAATGTTCTTCTGGTTTAAATGAAAGACAAGGGGAAATGAAAAGCTGTTCGTATGATCTTGTGAGAAATAGAGGGATCTGATTGTGGATGTTAGTGTAATACGAACAGTGTTAAGCTCTCAGGGCTAGGATGTATGTAAAAAGTAAACAGAATCTAACGCATTACTAATATCTATGCAAGATTAATGGGACAGTTCTGTTTAATAATTATTACTTTAGCGATTGCGCATACAAACGCGAAAGTCGTTAGAATGATGCATCTATATTCTAACATATTATTGTTAGCCTCTGAGAGTCTCATGCACTTTTCAGCTTTTTTTCACATTCCAGTTTCGTCAGTTGTTCCACGCGGACTCAAGAGACTAAAAAAAGAAGAATTCAAGCATTACTGTTTCCGCTTTTACTCATGACAGCTTTGAAATCCAGCTCGAGAGGCTCCATTCATTATAGAAAGAAGAGACACCCTGATGACATCATTCTTGACTGTGCGACACAATTTTTGTGAACTTTAACTTTATGGGAAAGTCGCACTGACATTTTAGAATGTTGAACCGCGGTTTTCACCGCAAATAGGTATATAAACACAAATAAACAGTTTAAACACTCCCATACATATAAACACATACATAAAACATATAAATACACGATAATCTCCACTTTGTAATCCCCTACCTGCATTTGTATCTATAGTTAATATAAAAATTACATTACATCAGATAATTTTATATGCAGTACTAAAGCATATTAAATAACATAAATACATACTATGAAACATTAATTGATTGTAAATGTACTTCATATAAACTTCACTTATACAAAATTACTAAATGTTATATAAGAAAAGAAATGCCAGCATATACATATGACAACCCTATCTGAAATATTATGATTGTTAAACAGTTTATGCATTGTTTTAATTATGTTTCCTGTCTGATGTAATTGCTTCACAATAATTAAACTCCAAGCACAGATATAGTAATTGGATATATTATTTTAAATGTAATAGTAATTTAATGAATAGTTTAAAGGGGATGGGGGAAGAAAACAGTGAAAATATATATATATATATATATATATATATATTTTCTTTCTCTTTTTTACAGACAATAACACTGTTTGACAGTAGCTGAGATATTGTCGCTATTTGTTAGGATAATTTGAGTGGTATATGCTACTCAAATTAGGAGTCTACAACTCCAGGAAGGGTACTGGTAGATTTGTTATATTGATGTTCTGTTACAATGATATGTTACTTTTTTATGACGTTCACAATAGCAACATATTTTGAGACTCTTCAATTTGTCTATGATTTGATAAGTATGTTTTCTAGCATTAGTGCTTACCAGAATGGATTACAAATATTTTACCTTGTATATAACTTATAACACATAATATAAATGTTTCTTTTAAAGGGTATTTCAATAAATATTAATGGTCTAAATAATCCCTGCAAGAGAGGAAGCTTGCTCAAATATCTTAAAATTCATAAATCACATCTTGTTTTTTTACAAGAAACACATTTAATATCCACAGATACTGATACATTAAATACCAGATATTATTCAATTTTAACAAGCTCAGAACATACTGAAAAGAAAAGTGGAGTAGCTATTTTATGGAATAAAACACTTCCCATGCCTAAAATACTAGAAGTATACACAGATAACAAAGGTATGTTTTGTTCAGTGACAATAGAACTAAACAAAAAAATATATACTTTAATAATATATATTGGATTCCAGGTATTGGTTCAAACACTGTTAAAATGCATTTAAATAAAATAGTTAGACTTGCTAAAGGTAATTTAATAATAGCAGGTGATTTTAATTGTATATTAAATAATGAAGATACTACCTCCTCAGTAAAAAGAAAAATTTTGACTTCAGCTAAATTACTATTGAACTTTATGCAATCATTTATATTAAAAGATATAAATAGCTTTGCAGATTTAGACTCACTTCCATACACTCATTACTCCCACAGACATAAAACAAACTCCAGAATAGACAGAATTCTAATATCAAAAGAATTAGCAGATGATTTAATTAAAGTAAAGGTTATTTCATGTCCCTTATCCGATCACAACTCAATAACTTTTGAATTACTAATCAAAACAAATTACACTGTTATAATTAAAAGAATACCAGCATACATAACTAATTTGAAAGAATTTAAAGAATTTTTACTTTTAGAGATACAAGACTTTATCACATTAAATAATACTAATAATATATCAGAAGTTTATATTTGGGATTCCTTAAAAGCCTTCTTATATGGGAGAATTCTCTTGTGGTATAATAATAAAAGAAAATCCTGAGACAAATAATTATTAGATCTACAATGTAAATTGGATAAGCTAAAACTTAACGTAGATAGTAATACTGATAGAAAAAAACAAAGAGAAAGAAATAAGTAAACTAAATATAAAATACCTTGAGATCTTAAACCATAAAACAAAAATCAGAACAGAGAAATTTAAATTTATAACCTTCTCAACAAACCCTAGATCTTTAAATATCTTAGCAAATAAAACAAAAAAGACTTAAAAAACTCAACCATAGAAGGAGATCTATTCCCCAAAAAGAAGAAACTTGTATCTAATATACACGATATTTTACTGGAATTCAAAGAATTCTTTTATAAGATAAATCGGAATTCCCAGATAACCGATTCAAAAGATTTGATTAAGACATTTATAACAAAGTATACTAAATATAGATTATCAAGAGATCAAACTAATAATATAGATAAACCTATTTCTTTACAAGATATACAAAACCAGATAACAAAACTTAAATTACACAAAGCCCCCGGGAATTATGGCATTATCCCAGAAATATATAAATTATTACCTAAATCTGCTTTAAATATTCTGCATAAAGTATTTAATATTTCCCAAAGCAACACCTTCACACCCCCTTCTTGGAAATATACCTTTATCTCACCAATAATCAAATCAAACAGAGATCCTACTAAATGTTCTTAATACAGACCAATCTCTTTATTAAATACAGATTACAAAATGTTTATGTCCATATATGCTGATAGATTAAATTTTTTTTGCCATCATTAGTAAATGATGATCAAACAGGTTTTATTGTAAATAGAACTACTTATGACAATATAAGAAGAACAATTACTTTGATAGATTCAGCAAAACCTCTAATAAAATTTTAACTTTAATAGGTTTAGATATAAATTGTGCCTTTTGATTCAGTTAATTGGGACTATTTATTTATTTTGCTAGACGAATTTAATTTCTCGGATAAGTTTATAAATCTTATAACAAACTTATATAAAGGGAGTCAGGCATATATCAAAATTGGCACTGTCATATCAGAAAACATTCCTATTACAAGAGGGAATAAACAGGGATGTCCTTTATCCCCCCTTTTATTTACATTGATTATGGAACCATGGGCCAATTTAGTAAGAGATGATGAAAACATTGAAGGTTATAAGTTAAATTCAGATACTTCATCTAAAATTCAATTATTTGCTGATGATATTCTGGTAACAGTAGGAGAAAACTACAGATCTATTCCTGCCATATTTAAAAATATTAATAAATTTAAAAAAAATATCAGGTTTAAGTTTTAATAACAATAAAACTCAGATCATCCCAATTAATCTAAAACAAAACACAGTTCAACAAAAGTATAAAAAACTTATACCTCAAAATAATCAGATAATATATTTAGGAATAGTGATTACCAATAACATAAAATATATCATTCAATTAAACTTTAATAATTGCTTAAGCTAAATTGAAGATTCTATAAAAAAATGGAATAATTTACTCTTTTCCATGGATGAAAGGCTTTCTATTATAAAAATGACTATTCTTCCTAAAATGCTTTATATTATTCAGCCACTTTCATTAATTCCCCCTAAAACGATGATTATAAATTTAATTCTTTGTTATTGAAATTTCTATGGTATCCTAATAAATCCAGAATAGCTTTGCAACATCATATAAATGACTGGACAAATGGTAGTATAAGATTTCCTAACTTGGAATTATATACATTATCCTTGATTATTAGCATTCTCCTTTCTAATCGGTAATACATATTCTTCTAAATGGAAACAATATTTAATCTCTTTAGCATGGGACTCTTCTAATAAACTAAACATTCAAAAAAACTAATGAATAATCCTATTTTGTGGATATTAAAATATATCTTTACAATACAATCATATAAGTTAAATAAATCAAATTATTTGCTACTCATCCTAAAAACATTTAGGAACTTTATTTTCAAATTCACTAATTATATTTTCCTTCTTTTCCCAATTGCTTTTACTCAAGGTATATTAACCACGATAGATAATATAAAAATGCTATTGCTCAAAGAGAAACATCTTATTTATTGGTTTCAATTAATAGACAAAGATAGGATAAAGTCTCTTGAGGAACTAAAATTTGAATATGACATAGACTCTACCTCATGGCTTTGCATACAGGAATGTAGACAATATATTGTAAATAATTTGGAATCAATTCCCTTACATTTAGCATATCCATTACCTAAAATAATTTTATTTTTGACTACACTTATTCAAAATATAAACACTGACAAAAACAAATTAGCACACATAAACAAAATACTTAAAAATGATACAAATTTTCACACTGATAAATATTGGGAATATTTTAGTATAATTAATAACTATGCTCCTAAAGATCAAGACAAACAAAATATATTAGAATCAGCCTACTACACTACATCTTCCCTAAAGTGGAAGTTATACACCTTGAAATATATGCATAGATCCTTTATAACACCACACATTCTAAATAAATTCAATAAGAACATCAATGATTGTTGGAGATGCAAAGAAGTATTAAAAGCTGACTGGTCTCATATGTTCTATGACTGCATACTTCTAAAAAAAATACTGGGAAGATATAAATAGTTTTCTTCAAAGTTTATTTACAGATAATTTCTTGATTTCTAAATCTTTAATTTTATTTAACACTCCAATACATCAAAGTGTTAAAAGACCTAAATATACATTAATATGGACTATTTTAGCAGTAGCAAGAATAATAACAATTAACTGGAAATCAGAAACTTCTCCTACGTTTCAAGAATTCAAAAACCTTCTTACTGAAGTTTGCAGTCTGGAACTTTTGACCATTAAGTCAAGAACTAATAGAAACATGTCTAGAATTAATATGTGGAAAAATGTATTAGACTTGCTAGAAAATTATTGATTGTATATGAACTAACCAATAATTTAGTTTGATATTTATGTGAACGTCATTTGTAAATAGTTATGTTGTTTGTTAGATATAGAATGTTTGTGTTTTTTTTTCTTTTTTGAATATTGTTAAAAAAAATGGAACACTTTATGTAATTTATTTCTTTATTCAAATTTTAATAAAAATCTTTTTTGAAAAAAAAAAAAAAAGAAATTCTGTTGGGGTCACCTGGTTGCCACAGGCCATTAAATGCATCTGTATTTTTCTCCATATAACTTAGAATCCTGTATTCATTAAATAACTTTTAGAAACTATCTTCGGGCTTGCACAGCGCACACTGAGTATTCAAACAATTGCCACCACCCTGTTTGTAAAAAGTAATACAGTTAAAAGTTATGCATTTAAGTACTTTTCCAAGAGTGTGTGTTAAATCTGTTGTCACACCAGTTTTTTTTGCTATTTACCTCTCCCTGGCTGTATTTTACAAATGAGTTATTCTAGTGTAATCTAACCCTACTGAATTCTGAGTGCATAGCATGTAAGTAAAAACATATTCCTCATCACTGTTTTCCTGGAATGTAAACAACCCCATTGTTTTTTTTATTATTTTACGTTATCCTTCCCAAACTGATCTTCATATATTCCTCATCCCCCTTCTCCTTAAAATCCCACTAAGTTCTTTCTGTCCTGGTTTAGACTTAATTTCTGCCCTACCACTTTTTAATCATCCAAAATTCCATACTTTGTTTCACTGTTTCCTATTTCTTGTGTAAGGTAAACAGCACCAGCAATTGTCCCACTTATCCTGTTCCTCCGCTGTCCCTAATCACTGCATATTAGCCAGCCCCTCCCCTTCTTCTGATGTAAGTAGCCTCACTGATGTCCCCCAAACCCAGTACACCATCCCTTTAGTAGCTGTGATGTCCATTTTAAAGGGTGGCTTTTTAAGCAGCTCAGTTTCTTGCCCTTAATGGTTTCCATTTCTGAATACAGTATCCTAGATTAGTTCTCTTCATTGCTGTATACCACTACATTAGGTTCTGAGGTATCTACCCCATCCCACATCTTCTAATACTTCTCAGAATTTTGTGTGCCCTTTTCACTGCCCTGGCACATTCAGTCATATCACCTAGAGTTTCTGTGAAGCCACCCTGGCTCTTTTTTTTTCTTGTCCTTTAAAGCCCAGTCTGTGAATTACACACATCATTTCTTTTCAGAAAGTATAATTCTGTTTTGAACCATTTTAATCTGCCTCTTACAGACACCTGAGGCCTCTCCTGAAGTTATCTGTTAGGATACCACATAACATTTTTGGAATCTGTGTAAAATTGTTAAATTGCTCAGCTGTCTTATTTGAAGCATTGAACAGCAAAAGCCTAACAGAAGTTCTACGTTGGATGATAAACCTGAGCTTGGAGAAAGGTGTAGCATGCAGAAATGTGGGATACAGAGATAGAAGTTAGTTGTGATTCATACCAATAAACTTCAGTTTTGTCAACAGTAGGTGCTTATTTGTAATGCCCTGTCACGCACACGTACTGGGCTGTTATGTACATAGATTATCTTGTGTTGGGATCTTTTGTCACCAACACTACCTTTTACAGCATCTGTGCACCCATATTCATATACTTATGTATGCATAGATTGTGGTGGCACTTAGCTGCAAGTAATGCACATGCAGCAAGGCATTTGCAGCGTCCAGGTGCTTGCAGCACTGTGTATTCCTTGAAATTGAGTTGAGGCAGACTTGCGCATTGTCTTACAAACTGGAGTAATCCAAGTCCCACATTCAGGCAGGAATTTGGTATATTTTCATCTGTTGGGGCTTGTTTCAGGTGTTCTGTTATTAGTTTGCAACCTTCACTTCATTTGTGAATGAATGACTTGAGGCATTGCAGCCAGAAGGATATGTGAAAGACATGGTGCAACTTAAATACACGTGTTAGTGGCGGAAAGACACTTGTCTTGAAGTATCTTGCCTTCACCAAGAGTGATGCGTGGATACCAACAAAAGATAATTGGCTTTAACAGTTAGTGAAGTAGTTGATGTCGTTCTAAGGTGATCCAGTAGATGGTGTGGGATGAGACTTGTAGATAAGACTTCCTGTTTCACCAAGGATGGCTTACATCGTTTACACCAGGGCTTCCACATACTGGCCACCTCCATCGTGCCTTTTTTAGGCAGAGTCTCTACTATTAGGCATTTATGCATAGCAAACTCAAATTGTGATAACATGATTTCGCTTCTCAATGCTAACAGTGTAAATGTAAACATTCTTAACTCAACACCCTCCTGCAAATTGAACATGTTCCTATTTGTGTAGTAATGGAGTCATTCATTGTTTCAGTGTTGTGATTGCATTCTCTCTATAGCAGGGTTTAGCCCCTATCACACCTTCAGGTCCTTGGGTGACTTCAGGGGAGTATGAGTATCTGAGTTTATCAGGAACACCATCACTTCTAAATTTGAGCTCTTGAAGATTCATATGACTGTCAACAAAACAAATTATTACTTCAGTGTTAGCCATAGATCCCATCAATGCCCTTCATAGATCTTGGAAATTAACCCATTAGTGGTGTTAAATAAATATTAAGCTAAATACTCTCTTGTTAGAGGAACTTGAATTACCCAAGCATTAATTAGCACATTTACACCTTTAAAAATGGATATGCTCAGTGTTTCTTACCAGTGCATGGGAGCAAATTGTAAAACTACCTACTAGAGGCTGAAATACCCTTGACCTGGTCCTTTCCAACCTAGAACCACCCATATTGCACCCTGCATCTCCTCATACCTGTTAAGACTGACCACAGGTCAGTAATTTTCTTTGTCAGGTCTTCTGGTAAGCACCATATCACCAAATGACATCTTTAGGAGCTTCATTATGGCAAACATTTAACTTGTAGAAGGCCTATGCAGAAGTCCCAAACTGAAAGGAATGCCTCATTCACCTCTTACTTTTACTATCGTCTTAACAGCTTTATAAAAAAGTCAGTATCCATCTTGCTTTTATACATTGATAAATTCAAGAATAAACTCTCTGTTGGAACTCCGATATTAATAGACTCTAAAACAAACAAAAAAAATAATGAAAAGTTTATAAGAAATCCCTATCTCCTTATCTCAGGATCACACTGAAATATGCCAGCAAGGAAACAGTGTAATTGGAAAATATAAAGTAGGGTACGAGCTTAAGGTTGTTATGGATACCAAAGGAATCTACAAATCTTTGTTCAATTATGACAGGAAATTGAGCAATCACATCCAATAATGCACTGCTCATCTATAATAATGTCAGATATTCTGATACCAAGGATGTAACTAGTATATTAGCAGACAAATTTAGTGATAACTGTACTTCTGCCCATATTGTTGACCCAGCATCCCTGAAAGTCTCATTTTCTCCTGAAATCACCTTAGAACAAGTATTACAATACCTGGCAAAGTCTAAAAATAGCAAACCCATGAGACCAAACAACATACCAGGCTGCATTCTCATCAGTGCTGAATTTGGGTTTGGGCCTATTCTTGAACAGCCACTGTGATTCCCTGTCATAAGGGTGGCCTCTATATAGACTTGGGTAGTTATACGCCCATCAGCTTTACCAGCCTTATATGCACAGTCTTGGAACCTGTCATAGCAGAACCTGTTTCTGTTAGACATAGACAACTGATCTAGACCCCAGTCAGTCTGACTTTGTGAAGGGTAGGTCCTGCCTCCTAAACCTAAGAAACTTCATTGAAAGGGTTACAGAGGATGTGGATGGTGGTCACTCAATGGGTACTGCTTACCACGACCTGACAAGAGCTTTTGACAATTTTTCCTATGTTGATGATATTAAAAAAATTAGACAGACTTAATTTATCCCAGATTGTATTCGCTAGATTGCAGATTGTCTAGCCATTGGAGCTCAGGTTGTGGAATTTTTTTGGTACCCTCTCTGAATATAATGTCATAACTAGTGGGGCCCCACATGGATCAGGGATCAGTGCTGGGAGCTCCCCTACACATGCTCAAGGTGAAATTGCTTGAGTGTCAGCATGCAGCAAAAAAAAAAAAAAAAAAAAAAACAGACGAGTGGTATAATGCCAAATGCTGTTTCTGCATGTAAAATCACTGCTGGTGTGATTTCTAATTGTGTGCTGGCAGTAATTCACTTTAGGGAGACTTCTCCCTTCTTTGTGTTGGTGTGACCATGAAGTTGATATATCTATATATACATATATACTGGGGGGCTTGCCCCCCTCCACAAAAGCAACTAAAAGGGATTTTTAGCCCTTTTGAATTTCATGCATTTTTTTATTCTTTCGGAATGTCGATATTCAGGAAGTTAGCATTTCATGGTAGAACCCAGAGCCGAGCCCTTTTGGCATTTATTTTGTAAACATCCATTCCAGTATCCTAAGAGCGTTTGACTAACTTTGCAGATGACTACAAGCTGGACACTGCTTTTCGTTTGTCTACTGATATTAAACAGTCTAAAGCTAAATGTAAAAAAGTGCAGCATAGTAGCATTTGGCAAAAAAAAAAAAAAAAAAAGCTGTTCCTGCCTGATAATGTTCTAAATGGTACCTCTTCAGACATATACTGTCATGAGTGACCTGGGTACGTGTGTAGACAACTCTCTCTCTGGTATTTGAAGCTGTTCATACTTCCCTCCACCATGACTAAAGCAACCCTAAAGCATGATACTGCCACCACTATGCTTCAGCTTCACCGTGGGGATGGTGTTCTTTTGGTGATGCGGTGTTGTTTTTGCGCCAAACATACCTTTTGGAATTGTGGCCAAAAAGTTCATCCTTGGTGTCATCAGACCAGAACACATTTTCCCACATGCTTTTGGGAGATGTGATGTTTTGTTTTGCAAATTTTAGCCGGCCCGGATGTTTTTCTGTGTAAGAAAAGGCTTCCGTCTTGCAACCCTACCCCATAGTCCAGACATATGGAGAATACGAGAGATTGTTGTCACATGTAGTACACAACCAGTACTTGCCAGAAATTCCTGCAGCTGCTTCAGTGTTGCTCTAGGTCTCTTGGCAGCCTCCCTGACCAGTTTGCATCGTCTTTTCATCAGTTTTGGAGGGACATCAGTTCTTTGCAATGTCACTGTTCCATATTTTCTCCACTTTTTGATGACCGTCTTCACTGTGTTCCATGGTATATCCAGTGCTGTGGAAATGTTTTTGTACCATTCTTCTGACAGATACCTTTCAACAGTGAGATCCTTTTGGTGCTTTGTAAGCTCTCTGCGAACCATGGCTTTTGCTGTAGCAGGCAACTGATTAAATATCAGGAAAATCCTACTAGGACAGCTAAACTTTATTTGGGGTTAATCAGTCTCTTTAATTGATGGCAGGTGTGTACCCAAGAAGACTGAATGCTGTAATTAAATCAAAAGGTGCTTCAACAAAGTATTAGTTTAAAGGTGTGCACACAAAACAAAACAAAGTATGAGTTTAAGGGTGTGCACACTTATGCATCCAGCGTGTATTGTACATTTTTAAATTTTTTATATTTTTTCCCCTAGCAGATTTGTTTGTTTTCCAATTGAATTGTACAGGTCATAAGTCACATTAAAGGTGGGAAAAGTTTTGAAATTATTTATTGTGGCGTCATTTTTTTATGTATCACAAAAACCTGGCATGTTAACAGGGGTGTGTAAACTTTTTATATCCACTGTATATGTGTATGTATATTTACTTTTTTGTCTTGTGTAGTTGCACGTGTGCTGTTTGTCTTGTTCTTAATAGTTATTTGTATGTTGTTTATGTAATTCATACTTGGACAGTCACTGAAACTGGAGGCAAATTTCTTGTAAGTGTGCATACTTGGCCAGTAAATGTTATTCTGATTCTGTATGGAAGAAGCGTTCTGTACACTTGTGCCATTTCATTTCTTGCTTCAGAAGAATTGAAACACATCAGAGAAACCATCATTTTTGGAATGCCTTAATTAAGGGAGCATCATCTCATGCAAAACTTTTAACATCTGTTGAACTTAACAGTACAGTTTCAGAAGTAAAGCAATGCTTAAGATTCTGCCAACAACCACATCAATGTTTATATCTTTTGATCTTTTTGCACTGCCTAGATAAGTTCTTAGTAGTACCAGTTAGAAATGTTGTAGCCAGTAATAAATAAATAAATAAATAAATAAAAAAGGTTTGCAGAACCGCCTCAACAGCTTTACTTAAACTGTATATTTAAACACAGTCCAGCTCCTCTCTCATGTTGAAAATGAGCCCTTTTTCTTTTTGTTCTTTTTCTGAGCTTTGTATGTTTACAACAGAGTTGTTGGCCTCCCTACTTTGGATTACAATGCAGTTATTGTGACGTAAGCTTTATCTTAAAAGCTTGCAGACTTTGGTGTCACGGCTGAGATTATGAGCTGAAGCAGGAGGTGAGCTGCAAAGCCCAGGTTGATGAACTCGTTAAGAACTGTAATTGACAAATGGGTATCTGAACAGATTTTATGATTTTCAAAGGTTTTCTTTTAAATGAAAGCAGCTATTATACATGTCACTAAAATGGATATTTTACAGCATATGGCAGAGCTGTTGCTGGTTTTAATTGTTTGTACCTATATGGCAGAGTTGTTGCTGGTTTTAATTGTTTCTCTGCCTTCCTGGCGTTTGGTGTTTTTGGTTCATATTTTACAGTAAGTTTTATAAACCTGCTGATATTAAGTCTGCCTATTATAAACTGATATCAGCCTTAGAAGAAAGAGAACTCAAGACGACTTGCACAATCAAATCTTTAAATTATAGTAAGTTTCTGCAATGTAAACTGATACTGGCCAGCTTTAACATTTACCTGTAAACTTAAGCATTCTGTGCACTGCGTTGCTTTGGAAGAAGATGAATCTTGCATTTTTTTTAGTGTATGGCATCCCCATTTATAGGACAAGGCCTGTTTACAGTGCTTATGTTCAGTATTCACCAAAGCCATAATTTATATTGCAGTTAACTGCATTTGACATCTTCAGGAAGGTTCATATCTGTAAGATTAAATGTTAATAGTTTTGCCAAAGTGTATATTTTAAATGTTTAATGAAAGTTACTATCAACAGTTGGTCGAAGGGCAGTTTATAATTGATAATTGCCATCAACAAGGCCACGGTAGTAAAAAAGTTTAGTTGCCAATTCAGAAAGTGCTGCTATTATTTTTAATTTCACTCACTGTCAAAACCTTCCACATCAGCGCTAAATTTCCTCCAACAAACTACTTAAGTCTATAAATGGAGCAGCATCCCACTCTATTGCTTTCCTTAATGTCAATTTCAAAGTTTGCTATTAAATGGAAAGCAGTCATTTTTATTTTATTCTTCAGTACTGCGTCAAAGTGGCAGTTAGCATATTTAATATTTATTCACATTAGCTCAGAGGTTCTCAGAATCCAAGGAAAGGCACCGTTTCTAGTGAAGGTTTCCAATAGTTTATTGAAAATGATTTCATTAAGTGCTTTAATGTCAGACTTCATGAGAACCAAGAACTTCAGCATATACACCTGTCTAGTACCTTAAATCTGATCACATGCCTTTTAGTCTGCACATTAGAGCGGCCGCGGTGGTGCAGCTGTTAGCGTTGCTGCCTCACAGCAAGAGGTTCTCTGGTTCGATTCTCGGCTGGTGTGCCTTCTGTGCAGAGTCTGCATGTCCTCCCTGTGGTCTTGTGGGTTTCCTCCGGGTGCTCCGGTTTCCTCCCAAATTCCAAAGACATGTAGTAGGTGGATTGGACACTCTAAATTGGCCCTAGGTGTGAGTGTGTGTGTGTGTGTGTGTGTGTGTGTGTGTGTGTGTGTGTGTGTGTGTGTGTGTGTGTGTGTGTGTGTGTGTGCCTTCTGTAGAAGGTTGGGTGCGGCGGGCTGACAACTCGACACCATAAAAACTCCACTGCCAATCATGAGCGGACAGATGATCCACTTTGGCGACCCCTAACTGGGAAAAGCCGAAAGAAGAAGAAGATTGCTAGTTACCATCAGACCAAAAACAATAAAATGTATCATTAAAAATCCATATATAACGATTACAAAAAATTCTTTCAATCATCAAAAGTAGGTTATCAAATACATATAACTTTGTAGCCCTAGCTTTCAAAATGCATGTTACGTTTAAACTGTCATTTAAACCTTACACTTTACAGGAATTAAATGTAATTTGCTATTTTAATTCAGAAATCTCACTGCCGGTCTCTTCTCTTCTCATCCAAGCACACCTTTTCAGTAACTAAAAATCTTTGAAAACCTACACGTGCTTGAGCATGTTTGCTTAAAGAGCTAATAGAATGATGTTTACATAGAATAATGCTGCTAAATTCACTTTCTAAGATGGTTTTTAGTCTTTCCTGTATAAAAAAGTTGGACATTTTCCACAGCAAGTCAGGTGTACCACCATTCTTGACCCACAATTAAAATATTTAGTATGTTTGGGCAACCTGTATAATAACATGAAGATTACCTTTACTTGTCCTGTCAGTCTTAATATATGAACATTGTATGCAGTTCCCACAATCCCTAATTTTTCCTTCAAGTGCAAGTAGTACATTGCTCTTTTTCAGATTCCCTCTTTCACATTAGGCCTTTATATTACTTAGGATGAGTTTCTGTGCCTTGTGTCCTTGTAGTGCTGCAATAGATTCTGGCTTCCTTATGGGTCTTGCATTGGGTTATGAGAGTAATCAGAATGAAATAAAGTTTTAAGTTTTCAGTCCTTCATTCTCAAAGTATAGAAATCTCTTGTTTTGCTGCTGGTCAGCTGCAGTTTTGTCAAACAGACTTGTGTCTCCATAACCTTACCAGCTAAACCTACAGATCACCAACAAAGGTATTCATTTTTCGGCGATATTGTACTTGAGGGCCTCAGCAGATGCGCAGTAGCAAGCCCCGCCCAAAACCCACCCCCGTGATATGTCATTCATGAATATGCATTCCCTCCGAACATACAAAAAAATGTAAAAAAGAAAACAATACTTTCACAAGGGTGGTCCTTACAAGTACAATATCGCCAACAAATGATTACATCTGTGCTTATTCTGAATGCAGTTATTTTATTAGCACACTGTACTCCACGTTGTGACCCCGAGATGGAAGCTTTAGGTAAGACTGTGGTACTTTCTTTCTAAGCTCTTTATGTCCACTTCTTTTATTACTGGTTATTTCAGCTTCCACACACACACAGACACATTCGTACCTACTTTTTTTTTTTTCTTTTGAGACCAGACCGGAACATTATATATATATATATATATAGGTAGTTTTGAAAACATAGCATGAAGTCTGGTTTATTTATAATAGCGATTAATACAGCTTATACTTGTAAAAGCCGCCGAGTATTGATGTTTTATAAAACTTCCTGAATTAGTTCTGTTTGACTCAACGCACAGTGAAACGATTGTTTTTGAGAATAGGACCATCACAGGCCAGTTTTTTGTAATTTACAGACTATTGCACAGCCTGGATCCACCGCATCTGTCACTCAATTCGCGACACTCCCACTTCTGCACAAAACGAACTGGTGAGGCCCTCAAGTACAATATCGCCCATTTTTCTTGTCAACTTTCCAGTAGTAAAGCTGTAAAAAAAATAAGAGCAGTCTGACTACCATGGCTAAAACCATACATTTTAATAAAAATAACAGAGATAAGTGCTGTCATGCTCAAGGCACTTCTTCAGATCTAGTCAAACACCTGGTAGTTAAATTTAAAATACACAGTATCCAATGAGGTAACATCTCAATAAAATCAGTGTAAAAGTCTACGTGCTTTCAGTGAAGGCCTTAAAGGCACCGCACCATTTAACCTTGGAGTTTTATTAGCCTGTAGGGTAGCGATTTATTTCATTTCTGCAATTTCAGTGTTACTGATAATATTGCCACCTCTTAAACTCTCATTGAATATCTGTATTGCCATAAAATGAAAACAGTGGTTCGGATTAGATAAAGTACGTCTAGTAAGTGCATGATGTTTTATATTTTATATGATCTTTTTATGGCCAGATTGCTCACCCAGGAGTTGTATGATTTATGTGCACTGAAGACATGTAGGCTTTTACAATTTTATACTTTGTTTAGGACTGGCTTTCAGCTGCTGTTGGTGTATTTCTTTTTATCTTAATGTACGTTATACTGTTGCAGTGCATGGCTGAAGGAATCACGATTGAATTGGACTACAGTCCTGTTGTTCTTGATGTTTCTAAGCATATTGGCCATTCGAGTAAGATGCTCCATTTAGAGGATAATCCCTTGTTGAGGCAAATCTACTGGAGATCAGTGGAAATGAGAGAATGTACCAGTTGATGCTGTAGCCTTTTTCTCATCCTTTAGAAAACTTGATAATGGGCTGTATAAACTCAAAAGACTGCAATGGCAATGTGTGAACCTTGAGGCGTGTCTACAGCATAAAGTTATTCCTAGAGGATTTTGAGTACTTTGCATGCCGACTTATGGGGAGCTGTATCCTGAATTGTTGAAACGCTAGCAAGCCCTGAACCTTGAAGTAAGCTTCAACTATAGTAAATTGCTAATTGAATTTATTAGGCCATTTGAGACTGAACTTTGTACAACAATTGAGATGCAGAGTGTATACACAGCAGATTTTTTCAGTCCAAATTGGATACAGTTTATAACAGTGTCTCTGCCTGTGATTTTAAATTACAACAGTTAAAGAAGAAGAAACTAGAGTGGTATTTTTTTAGATTTTAAAACTGGGAATATTTTTGTATGGCCAAGATCTCCAGTTATTGGCTTGAGAAATAAAGATACTGTCCTTAAGGTGTATCTACTAATGTTGATGAAACCCCGCATGTGACAGTTGAAGCTTGTTACATCTAAGCCTACTGTTATTTCTGAACTAGCTACCAGTCCTCAGACTAATCATCAGATGGGTGCATGACCCAAAACGGCCTTATCAGTAAAGGTTTTTCCAGCTCTACCTGTATCTGTAAAGCAACCTCGGACATCCGAAGTGGGGAGATCACAGAGTCGGGGACACAAGAGGAGGAAGATGAACCCTCTAACCAGATTGAATTAAGTACTGATTCTTTGGTTATAAATGTATCTACTTTCCCTCTGACTGAGCTGCATGTATCTTTACTTAATAAAGACCTCTCCTTTATTCCTGCTAGACCTCCTGAAGTCAGTGATGTCATTTTAAATTAGAAACTCTTTGCCAGGAATACCGTGTTGAGAACAATATTTCCTACAGTGGCAGATGGTACTCTCTTGCAATTAAAAAAGCCTAGTACTTTTGTACCACAATTGCACCCTTTACTAGAGCTTTTTTTTTTTTTTTAAAGTGTATGAAAAGGATATTTGTAAAGAATTGACTGGGTCTCATTTACAATGTTTTCATAATCTTACTAAAGCTGAACGAGCAGCTTTGGCTGAGTTATGCAGTAATCCGGATAAGCAGATTCTCCCTACTGATGAGAGGGGAGGGGGTGATTGTCATTATGGATAGATCATTCTATATTAATAGCAAGTGCCTGATTTTAAGTGATGTCTAAACATATCTGTGGATGTTGAAATATATCTCTGGATCACTAAGCTTGAGGTGAATAAGCTGATCAAGAGAGTGCATGATATTTTATATGATTTTTGCTCATCCAGGAGTTGTATGATTATTTGCTGGTTAAAGATTCTCTGTTTCTGGTGATTTGTGGGCTACCTAAGGTTCCTAAATGTTAAAACAATCCCCTAATGCGACCTATAATATCAGGTGGAGGTTGATTGACTGAACCTTTGTCTATATATGTTGAACATAAGAGTAAACCTGTTCTAGAGGGAGCACCCTCCATTTTGAGGGATATAGAGCATTTTTACAAACTTTTTTTTTTCTCTGCAGAGATGGTTTGGAATGGATTGCTGGCTGTTATATGGTTAATTGTGATGTGCGTACTTTACTTACAGTGATAATCACTTTAGCATCGAATCAGTGAGGTCTTTTTTGTGTACTAACAGTGTGTATGATACTGGCCACGTTTCTGTTGTATGTACTGTGCTTGAAATTATTTTGGAGAACAACATATTTATATTTAATGATTGAGATCTGTTTGTAGAAGTTAGGCATAGCGTTGGGCACTTCCTGCAAATATAGTGATGGCTTAGTGGGAAGCTGCACACGTACTGAAAGATATTTTTTTCTTCCAAGTATTAAATATTACAAACGTTTTGTTGATGTTTTCCTTTTATGGGATGGTTTCCTTGATTTACTTGATATCTTTATTGAGTATTTGGAGAGTAGTATCACCTTCCTTAGATTTACTAAGACACAAACATTACATGCTATTGAGTTCTTGGACGTTCACCTCCAAATGAACGAGGTGGATAGTATTGAGGCACAACTTTTATAGGAAGGACTGTTGGAAGAATCACATAGTACATCAAACTAGCATGCATCCTGGGTGCGTTTTATAAAAACATCCAGAAGGGTCATTTTCTGAGGACATCTTGACTCCATACCAATGAAAGTTAATTTTGCCTTCCTACTAAGAACATTGGAATGATTTTCTTGAGAGGATATCGCTACAGTGAGATTAATAAGCTTCCAATGAAGTGACAGTTTTGAGAACTACTGTAGGTCAAGCTTATTTTTTAAGAGGGAATAGAAAAGACTCTAATTTATCTACTAAGAACATGTTGATGTTAACGTACTGCAGCGATGTAAGTATTGTATGTAAGATTATTTGGAAAAACTGGCCGATTCTCCTACACAGTGATGAATTAAGAAGGGTAGTAGGTGAGCAGTCCCATTTTTGTTTTAAAAATAGTATGTTTCTCAAAAGACAATTATGCTGTGGAGCTGTAGCCAAACCTACTTTGAGATGTGAAAGAATTGGGACGTTTCCTTGCCATTTGTGCAAAGCATGTAGCTCTATTTCTATGGTGGGATCCTTTGTGCATCCTGTTTCAGGTTTGGTAGTTTTTCCTGAATTGTATGCAGATTGCAAGAGTGAAAATGTAGTCTGTTTAGCAACCCACCAACATTGCAGTAGTTTCTATATGGGAAAGGCTAAGCGACCTTTTAAAGAACGTAATCTGAAGCATTTAAGTGACATACGAACTCATATATCCAATACACTTACTAGACATATTTTATCTAATGCGACCCATTGTTTTCATTTTATAGTAATACAGATTATCAATGAGAGTTTAAGAGGTGGCAATGTTATCAATAAAACTGAAATTGCAGAAATGAAATGGATCGCTACCCCACAGGCTGATAAAGCTCCAGGGTTAAATGGTGCGGTGCCTTTAAGGCCTACACTGAAGGCACGTAGACTTCTACGTTGATTTTATTGAGATGTTGCAACACTGGATGTTGTGTATTTTACATGTAACTTGCCAGGTGTTTGACTAGATCTGAAGAAGTGCTTTAAGCATGAAAGTGCTTATCTCTGTTTTTTTCTTTTATTAATTTTATCAAAACGTATGGTTTTAGCCATGATTGCCAGACTGTTCTTATTTTTTACAGTGTTATCCTTTGTTCAGGTCCGACTTTTTTAACTTTCCAGTAATGCCTTGCATCTCACTGCTGTGTGTATTGTTTTAGATATATTTACAGAAGTATGGAATGTTTACTTACCTTTTTTAATAATTGAATACAGCTCTCAACACCTCTAAATCTAGAGCAGCTAGATTCAAAGAACAGCTTTTTTTGCTTTTATGCTGCATCTGACTGCATCATGCACTCACAGTTAACTGTCATTGTGTTAGCTCTGTAATGTAAAGGGGTGGAGCCATGGTGATGTTTGCAAATTACCTTATTTAGTTAGTGGGCCGGATGCCAAGGAAAGTGGTAGAGGAAAGATGGGAGTAAGTGGCTGATACCAGTTCGTCTTTTCTGAGGATTGGATAATGAAGAGTCCTGCTGCAGGAGCAGCAGTTGGTAGTGAGGATTAGGGAAGATACTTCAGGCCCTGCAAAGTGGGACTCTTCAGAAATCACCAAGGAATATGCATGTGCCTACTTGTACACTAGTAGTACAGGAGTTTAAATTCCTGCCAACTTAACAGGCATTGCAATGATTTTTTTGGCAGGTATGGTGAGATTTTGGGGCTACATGAAAGAATCTTCTAACCCCTTACTTAAAGACAGCTGTGATCCCTGGGTCTTCTATCCTTTTTCCCCTGTATCCTACAACTCGGATTCATAAAAGTAAATAAACCAGAGCTTGATGGTTGTGGGGTAGGGTTCAAAATTAGTGATTAAAAATGTACTTTTCATTTTCAGAATTATAATGGTGTTCTGCAGGTGTTACTTGTTGTTGTTTGTCTTTCGGCTTTTTCCCAGTAAGGGGTCGCTACAGCGGAACTCCGGTCCTCTAATGAGTGGCAGTAGATTTTTACAAAATGCCAAGGTGCCAGCTTGACGCCCAACCTTCAACGAAGGCACACCCATTTACGCACACATGTCTTTCAAACGCTACCCAACCGTGGGGAGGACATGCAGACTCCACACAGAAGGCACTCAAAAGCCAAGTCGAGAATCGAACGGGAGAACCTCTTACTGTGAGATAACAACGCTACCACCGTACCACCACGGCATACTGTTCTGCAAGTGTTAGTAATGGACATAAGTACTGCCTTAACGATTCTAATAGGATGGTTTGTGATTTTACAGTAAGAGAAGACAGTGTGGGGAGTAAAGGCACCTAGTGCCAAAGTTGTGTGATGCCCCCAGAGTTAAATATTCACAAAAATGAAAAAAAAAAGATCAGACTGATGTGCAGACTTATATGGAAAGGATTCAAGGTTTAGGTTGTTTACTTTTTTATGGGGCTACATACAAAAGCATAGTACATGTGTTTCATGCAAAGTGAAACCAAAACCATTACCTGACTTAGTCTGTATACAATGGCTTCTTTAAAAAAAAAATACCCAAACTTAATTTGTCCTTGCTAGTTACAGGACACAGTGATGGCTGTTATCCCGATTCCTTATCTCATCTTGGGACACAGTCACAGTAGGTAATCTTCATGAGTTTTATCCTCTAGGGCACAAAGAATTCATGCAGAAAATACTTGAACACTGTAATAGTCTGGAGATGTTCTTGAGAGACCATCAAAGCACAAAGACATCTGTAGGGGGTCATTTTTTACACAACATTATGGATGGGGGGAGGCGGGCGGCAGCAGTCTGTGAAAGATTTTTTAAGGCCTGCCAACTGTAGTCCTAGTTGTTGACAAAGATTGAACTCCCCATCCAGATCTAAACATGCGTTTCCTAAACAAGCTATGAACTGAAATCATCTTAAAGATATATATGCCCAAGTTTTTGTAATCAGAAGTGGCCGTTCAGTCTGACTAGATAAGAAGGCACCCCCCCCCAACCCCAACCAGTTAACTACCCAAGTGAGTTAAAGTAGTACAGGCTAACATTAGAGAGTTCGAGAACCTCCCATTATATGGCATCCATCCATCCAGCCACAACCCCTTTTCCAATTTCTGCACATGGGGTCAGGGTGTCACTTTAACAGTGGCAACCATCTAGAGCCAACGTTTACGCCACTGGGTGGCTAGCCTGCTGTGGGAGTTCTTCAACACCACACACTTACACCTATGGCCAGTTTAGAATGTCCAGTCCACCTACTGCATGTTTTTGAAATGCTGGAGGAAACCCACGTGAACACAGGAAGGACATGCTCAGTCCACATTAAAGGCACCCCAGCCAAGAATTGAACCGGGAACCTCTTGCTGTGAGGTGACAATGCTGTCCACTGTTCCACTGTGGTGCATAAGCATTCCCTTTGTAGAATGTTTCCCCTTACTCGTTGTCCTTGTTCTGCAGTGCTGTTTCTGCATGGCAGCAGAAAAGCTGACAACTTTAGAGGGGACATGACTTTTTGGGGTACAGTCTTGTTTTTAATATTTAGTGTTAAGTCATAGAAAGGTCTGTTTTGGTGAAACAATTCTTTTTTTAAATGTAAAATGTTTTGCATTAACTTCTACATTTTATAAGAAAAATGAGGTATCCCTGGTTGCTACTGCATATAGAGCAGTCCATCTTAACATGCATTTTATGGTAATTAATCACTCTTGTACCAAACAATGCCCCCGAAACTTCAGTGGTTCATTATGTCATACTTCTGAGCTGCTGTATTTATTGGGTATATTATGAGTTATAAATAATAAGGCTATAGCATTATGTTCAGACTGGATATGACTTGAGTTATTTAGTTAACTTATTTGAGCATTGCTGTTGGGATTCTTTTCCTGTCAAACTTGTACATGGCTTAAAATTGATGGAGGGTGATTTTTTTTTTTTTCATGTCAGAACAGGTCCTCAAGAATTTGTATGTAAGATGCATGTTTTTAATATCTAAAGTCTCGAACTGTGAGTTGGCTGTCCTGAAATGTAACAGGGAAAAATATGCAGCAAGTTGTCAGTAAAGCTAAAAAGTCCTGTTGTAAACTAGATGTATTACTTAGTGTGCTTTGCATATGTTGTTTTAACACAACAAAGCTAGAGTTATCAGTGTAATGGAGGCCCATGGGATATATGAAACTGTTTCAGCTACATGGCTTCTAAATCCTCATGACTTGTTTTCTCTTTCTGCCTTTATGGGTATGTTCAGGCTAATAAAGCCAAACCACACTAGCTGTGGACATGCATGTTTTGGCCTTTTTACTGACCTCATCAGCATTGTGTAAGTGGTTTGTTTTGCTGCACTATATAAACATAGAACTTAAAATAAAGCCTGGTATCCATAAACATAAGGTGATTGTAAAATACCCATAGACATCTCAATGTCGTAGCACAAGACATATGGACAAAGGCCCAAAAATAAGGACACATTTTAAATATTTCTCTTATAAACTTGGAAAGTTGCTAGAATAACACGTTTTGTGATGCCATGCGTTTTCTGAAGGATATAAAGTCTGAAACTCAAATGTCTGCCATTATTTAGTGAATTCAGTTTTCACTGATTTGCCAGAAGAACACAATTTTTTATGAGAAACAGAATAAAAAATATTAGGCAAAAATCTGGACAGTTGAGAGGTAGATCCCAAACTAGCATCCAAACCAAAGGATAAAATGTTGTCCCAGACAGACCATTCAGTAAAAAAACTGCAAGAAAAACCCAGCCAGTCTGGCTGAACACTGTATGTCTTTAAGGGATAATTTGTATATATCCCACAGGCCTCTGTTACAGGAGGTTTAAGGTATTACACAGTGGTACAGCAGATAGTGTTGCCTCACAGCAAGAGGTTTCCCAGTTTGATTCTTGGCTGGAGTCTGCATGTCCTCCCTGTGTTTATGTGGGTTTCCTCCTGGTGTTTGGTTTCCTCCCACATTCCAAAGAAATGCAGTAGGTGGTTTGGACACTCTCTTAATTGGCCATTGGTGTGTGTTTGTGAGTGTGAAAGAAGTACACCGGCAGGCGTAGCTGCCCAGCAGTGCAAACCTTGGCTGTAGATTGTTACTAGTGAAGTGACAGCCCCAACCCCATGTGCAAGAATGTGAAAAAGAGGTGGATGGTTGGATGGATGGATGGACACAGTGAAACTCTAACTTGGCTGTGTTATTCTTGCAATTTTTACTGAATGGGTTTTGCAGTGTGATCTTTTTATTTTGAATGAAGCTGGCTTTACCAGTGTAATGTTGTTACAAAACAATGCTGGTGAAGT